>NC_083421.1:28269813-28572843 GCF_020745735.1 Hemiscyllium ocellatum | reverse complement strand
AAAGTCCAAATGCTAAAGTGATTTATTTCATGCCCTACACCTACACAACAAATTGAAGAAAGCAATTTCTTCACTGAACCTGTCACTTTGGAACTTATGGATGCAAATTCTGTTCTTTCTGTATTTTTAAATCATATTATAATATTTATGGCACTCTTCCTGAAAACAGTTTAGACCTCATCACAGAATCACAGAATTTTTATGATGTCAAAAGAGGCTATCAGAGTTAACAGTGGGCCTTGGAGAGTGTTGTCCTGGAGAGAGACCTAAGAGGTACAGGTACATAGTTCCTTCAAAGTAACATCACAGGTAGACAGAAAGGTGTTTAGTGTGCTTGCCATTATTTATTGTGCATCTCTAGATGTCTCTGGAACCTCTGCAGTCCATTTAATTTAATCACGCCCATAACATTGTTAGGGAAGGAATTCCAGGATTTTTACTCAGCAACAGTGAAGAAATGGTGATATATTTTCAAGTCAGGATAGTGAGAGGTTCAGAGAGGAACTTGCTGATGCTGGTGTTCCCAAGAATCCGTTGTCCTTGCATTTCTAAATGTTTGTTTGGAAGGTGCCACTTAAAGAACCTTTGTGAATGTCTGCAGTGCATCTTGTAGATAGCACAACATCTCTGCTCCTGAACGTTGGAGGTGCAGGAGTGGATGTTTTTGCGGATGTGGTGCCAACCAAATGGCTGCTTTTTTTGACTTCAATTCAATCAAATCGGTAGCATTTCTGGGCAAACAGTTTTAATCTAGTCATCCAGAATTATTTTGTTTTCTGGCTGTTACCCATCATCGATTGAGCCCAAATTCAACAGGGTCTGTTAAAATCTCTACTTGAGCAATAAATTGCTGAATGTTTAATGAGGAAAATAGAAGTAAACAGCAATATCCCACTGTTCATGGCAACTCACATACAAATGTGTGGGATTATGCAAATTGTTTGAAAGCCTGTGCTTTAAACAGACAACACACATGCAGCTATCTTACCCATATATTGTGTGCTAAACACAGCAAGTCACCAGATTATTATTGCACACCAACCTAAAATCTTCATCTGGCTTCATAGACGGGTTACACATGGGATAAGGATTAGCGTGAAAACACTGTACAGAACTTGCTTGAGGGGAAATGGAAACTCATTCAAAATGATTTATGACTCTTTACTTCCTGATTGACTGATCCAATTATTCCGCAGAATCTTAGCTGTCAGTCTGTTCTCTCTGTCCCTCGCCCCCTTTTTAAACATACTCCTCTGTAATAACACTTCATACAGTGTCTTATTGTGCTGGAAAGTCTCACACTTCACACTATGAATTACTTTTGAAATGCGAAGGCTGCTGATCTGTGGGTTGATTTACTTTGTCATTTTTTTGTTCCTTCATCCCTCAGCCATTAAAGAAACAAAGGGACTTGCATTCACAACACATATTTCATGGCCTTTGGGTGTCCGAATGCCACTAATGAACTTCTTCTGAAGTGATGCAATACCTTGAACCAGCAACGGTCTGACCAAGGGCCAGGGCACGAGTGTAGATGTATTGCGAACACTTCAGAGAGGAAGACAACTGCAACATTTCTGACACAGTCAGTTGTTTAACCTTTCAGAAGCAATAGGTGGTATGGAAGAATTGATGTTAACAGGAAAAATGCCTTTCGAAAAGCATAATTTTCATCCTTCAGTTCATTTGGGCATTACTCCATGTTCAGCTCCTCTGCCCAATCCTTAGCCAGGAAGGTGCCTGCTGCTGAAACTTCTGATGCTGTTTGTTCTTTTTTTCTCTCATGCGTCATTGCAAAGCCAATTTATGTATTAGCCTCATTTTTTTGTCTGAAGAATAAGCCGCTCATAGGCAGGCACCAGGACATTCACTTTCTCTGTCATTGTTCAAGGACAAAACCGTCCAATCATCAAAATAACAGCAGCTGAAAGCATAGAAATTATAGAAAATGAAACTGTCAGGATCAATTACATTTGAGGCCATTTAAGTGTGGAAAAATATACCTCTTCTTTGTTAATTTTATGAAAATCGAGACCATCTGCAAGAGTTCGATGAATTCATTTAGAATTTAGTATTTTATCCAAAACCTAATTAAATCAAAGTCTAGGAGCATCCCGGTACAGAGAATGAATGTAGAAACCATTGAGTCTTCAACTGCAAAGGTGGAAAAGTTTCATAAATGTACATATACAAGGTTTGCAAGCAAAGTGGATGGAAGAGAATTGCTGTGTACCAGCAGTTGGAGGATAGGTTCTGGATCAATGGTGCTGGAAGAGCACAGCAGTTCAGGCAGCATTCAACGAGCAGCGAAATCGACGTTTCGGGCAAAAGCCCTTCATCAGGAATAAAGGCAGTGAGCCTGAAGCGTGGAAAGATAAGCTTGGGGAGGGTGGGGGTGGGGAGAGAGTAGCATAGAGTACAATGGGTGAGTGGGGGAGGATAGGACTGACTGATGAAGTCCCCATCTTTGTCTGATCTAAACTTCAAAAGCAGCCAAAGAACTCAGTTGTTCAAGCTGCACATCACCAGGTCTTGTGTTCGAGAGATTTCCACTCAGCTTCAGAGTCCCTCAATGTTGAATGAGGGTACTAAATGCACTCCAGCAAATATTGTTTTAACCGCTACCTTATGAACCAGCACTCTTAATAAACTGGCAAAAGTATATAGCTCAAATACCAGAAGGTTACTGTATATTTGTGATCTGCGCAATATCTGAGTAGTCATAGAGTCATAATAGATCCTTCTGCCCAACTCATCTATGCTGATCGGGTTTCCTAAACTGAAGTTTCCCATTTGCCTGTGTTTGGCGCATGTCCCTCTAAACCTTTCCTATCCAAACGCCTTTTAAACGTTTTTCTTGTACTCGCCACTACCACTTCCTCTGGCAGCTCATTCTATACACCTTCTGTGTGAAGACATTGCCCCTCAGGTCCCTTTTAAATCTTTCCCCTCTCACTTTAAACCTATGTCCTCTAGTTTTGGACACCCCCCCCCCATCCTGGGAAAAAGAACTTGGCCATACACCTCATGATTTAATTCCTTCATGATTTTATAAACCTCTGTAAGGTCACCTTTCAGCCTCCAATGCTCCAAGGAAAAAAAAATTCCAGCTAATCCAGCACCTTCTTAGTCAGTTAAAGGGTTGAGTGAGAAGGCTCTCAACTCGTAAGTTTTAGTTAAGACAAAGTTGCATTATTATTTAGACGATCAATGCTGTAAATGAAGTACGGCAGTGATGTGTATATAATGTGCATTACATTTTGATTAATTAGTGTGTGTTTTATTTGATTATGTGGACCTTTTGTTCAACTGAAATATTTGATCAATTGACACACTTCTTGTCCCATAGGTGCTGATTAATAAAAAACTTGCAATATTTCCAAATTTGCTGAAAACATAAAACTAAGTGGGATGCCACGCTATGAGGAGGATTTAAATATTCTTCAGGGTAATCTAGACAAGGTGAGTGTGTTGAGCTTGCTCCACTGTGTATGGATACAGTGACTCAAACTGCTATTGGTTCCTTCAGAACAAAAAGAATTAAGGTGGTGCAAGTGCTCATCATGATCACCATAAAGAAATTAACATGGTTTCTGGAGTCAAACACAAATAACTATTGATACCTTTAAAGACAAACTGCAAAGCAAAATTTGCCAGGACATATTGGACATTGAGGGGTTGTTCTTAAGTATCAGTTGTTAGGTGATCAAATAAAAATCAAGATAAGGGTGGCTGCAGTGGGAAATACAAATAGAAACTAGAGTCGTTCAGCAAGGAAACAGGCCCTTTGGCCTTATTCATCCATGCTGACCAGGTTTCCTGAAATTACCATACTTTGAAAGGTGCTGGAAAAAGTCCTGAAGGTTAGATTAAGTGATAGAAATGGGACAGAGTCCTAACGGATCTTTGCTTCATCCTGCCTGATAATGATAATAACTATCTATAAATTAAAGAAAATGATCCAGCAAAGTTGAGAAAAAAATCGTGAAGTGGACTAGATACCCACAGATATTATTAGCCATGGAGGAAAAGAATGTTAGCACTTGAACATTTTAAACAAAATGCTTAATTTAATGGATGTAATATAGTTACCACTTGCCTACACTAGTAGAGCTCGCATCTGTCACCTATTACTAATTACTCTTGAGGGGTCAGCCCTGTTGAACTATTTGAGAAGGTAGTGAAATGTCAACCACATTGCTGTGAGACTGAAACCAAATGTTTCACCAATAATAGCTTCTAGCTTGACGTCATTGAAACTAGGTTTCTAGAACAAGGTTTTGTTTTCTTTCAAAACAGAAAGAACTTTCATAACCTGCAAGTGTGTGATTTAGAACCCCTGTTTCCCAGATAACTATTAACAACATTACCTCTACGCCAACATCTCCCAGAATATCATCTGAATCACCTGGAGAGCAATCTAGTGGAATGGGCTGCTTGTACATAATAGAATTTGTGTGACCTTTGTCTGACATTAATGCAGATCCAAATTAGACAGGTTCTATAAAGGGAGCACAATCTATTGCATCAGATGATTAGTCTTTTAACTGAGAATGAACATCTAACTCCAATATATTTTTCACTTATTTTGAAATGAATCTGGTTTGTTAAGTCACAATATCAGAAAGTAGCTCTAAAAAATAGATTTCATTCCCACCTATCTATGCACATCCACGCTCCTCTGGTTTGTTACAAGTCCAGGAAGAACATTACCAATGAGACTCTTTGGCTGAGTAGCTGGAGGCTATCCTGGAATCAGCCAGAAATGTTTCATCTTGTTTCCAGGAAGGTTATTGTTATCTTCTGAGGGAAGATACATGCGGTCTCTCTGGAACTAATTTCATCCATGAGAACATGCTTGACAAAAAAAGCCTGAGTTCTCTTTGTGTGGTAGTCCAAATCACACCTAACACAGTAGGTCAGAACTACTTGAGTATTCATAAGCACTTCAGAAGGCAAATGAAATGTTGACATTTACTGCAAGGGAAATGAATCATAAAACGAGAATGTTGGATTGAAGTTCTACAGAGCCCTGTGATATCAAATCTGAGTACTGTGTACCATTTTGAGCATAATGTTTTTGAAAAAGAAGATAGAATTTTGTTAGAAGCAGTTCGCAAAGGAATAGTTCCTCTTGTTGAAGAGACCAGAACAATGGGACATGGATTACAAATAAGAGATCTCCCTTTTAAGGTTGGGATTAGTAAATACACCTTGCTTCAATGATGTTGGCGAAGTCATACTGAGAATATTTGTGCGGTTTCGGTCCCTTCCCTAAGGGAAGAAATATTTTCCATCGAGGGAATGCAGAGGAAGTTCACCAAACCAGATAGTGAGATCATCTCATGAAGAGAAAATGAGATTAATTGAAAGATGCCATACTGCATCTTAACTTTATGTTGAGCTTCATTTGAGCAGTTTACCTGGCCAATATCAGAGGTCAGAGAGCAATGTTGCAAAGAATTCAAACAATAGCTGATTGGATGTTGAGGGTCACAATTCTGTCAGAGGTCAGAGAGCAATGTTGCAGAGAATTCAAAACAATAGCTGACTGGGGATGTTCTGGGTCACAAGTGATGACTGAATGAGATTGCTCAACAATGCAATCACCAGATTGCAAATCAGCATTTGATCTCTCAGCAGAAGACGAAACTGCATTGTGAACAGGGAGAATAGTACACCAGATTGATAAACAAACAAATAAATCATTCGGAAGGAATTATTGAAGCTTTGGATAGTGAAAAGGTAAATATGCATGTGTTACATCTGCTAAGTTTATATGAGAAGGTGTAATGGGAAAGTAGGAGCATGCAGGTCACTGAAGTATGGGCTATGGTGTGATGAAAGAAACAATTCTTTTGGAATACTGCTTAATTAAAATTTTCTCTACACTGGGCAGACAGAGCAAGATTTTGGAATTGACCTCTTCCTGGAACAGCTCCAAGGGGTCTGTGCATGTGACTCACACACCCAGATGCCTTTTACTTTAATCCTCTTCTCCACACTCTCATTCTGACACCTTTATCTTTGGTTCTATGCAGTTTCTGTGACGTACACTGTAAGTGTGAAAGCATCACATTATCTTTCAACTAGGAATTTTACAGCTTTCTGGACTCAATGTTGTGCTTAACCATTTCAGAATAAGAGCACTGACACATTATTTTTGCATTTGGTGTTTATGAAGACCTGAAGGGGCAAATCTTTAGTGAAGGCCTGGTGTTTCTAATCTCATTGTACCATTCTTTTTTCTTTCTTGACTTGGTTAAGATTAATGGATAACTTTAAGTTTAATTTACTTTTTGTTTTATTTTGTGTGTTCAGAGGGGAAAGACATGACCTAGATTCATTTACAGAGTCGCTTTGAGGGTCTGGCATTGGAAATTTTGGGGTTAATTGTGCATTTGTGTTTTTAACAAGGTTTTACAATTCTTCCAGTAAAGAGATTAGGTGATGGTTTAGTGTAATCAAACAAAATGGAGAAAAGTTGTGCTGTCTTCAAGTGACAGGGATCCTCGGACATACCTAGCGTCATAAAGCAATCAGGCCATATGTGTATGCCACAGAGAGAATGTACACATTGCCTGAGTTTAAGGAATTCATGTGATTGCTCCAAAATTAAATTTGTAGTGAGATTAGTTTGCTCTTTGTTTTAAACATCTCGGGGTAAGTGACCAGCTATAGAAATAGGCATCAACTGAACGTGCAGAAACTTGCTGAACGGAAACCAATTTTGACTGTGTCAGCTTCAGCAAAGAAAAAATCTGAGGACCAAATCCTGGTGTTTGTAAGGGTATTCCTGGGATAAAATGAATAGCATGAACTTGATCTGGTATAATATGTCTTTTTCTCTCTGATCTTTTTTCATGAAATGGATATCCAGGTATCACTGCCTGGATCATAATTTATTCTTTATTGTTCTTGGGAAATAGGTGGTGAGCAGACTTCCTGAGCTTCTACAGTTCTCTCTGCGTCATAAACATCCCGACTGATTGTTTTAGACATTTATGACTCTCGGTATGTCTGAGGATCTCTGTCACACGAAGACATCAAAGCTTTTTAAATTTGGCTTGATTATACTCAATCATTACCTGACCTCTTGGTAAAAATGCAAATGCTCAATTAGCATCCAAAATTTCCAATATTAGGCCCTCAAAGCAACTCAATAAATGTACCTCGGTCATATCTTCCTCCTCTTAACACACAAAATAAAACAAAAATAAATTAAATTTAAAGTTATATATTATTCTTAGCAAAGCACGACCCACAATTACTTGAGAGAGAGAAAGTTTCAGGATGTTCCCAGTAACAGTGAAGGAGTAGCAACATATACCCAAGTCAACATAGTGAGTGGCACCTTGTGGATGACACACACTGCTGCTACTCAGCATTGGTGGTAGAGGGAGTGATTATTTGCAGATGTAATACCAAGCAAGTGGGCTGCCTTGCCTTGGATGGTCAAAAAGTGTGGCGTTGGAAAAGCACAGCAGCTTATACATTTTGATTCTGATCTCCAGCATCTGCAGGCCTCACTTATTCCTTGTCTTGAATGGTGTCAAGCCTCTTAAATGTTGCCGGACATGCACTATTCCAGTGGGATGCATTTCATTATATTCCTCACTTGCACCTTGTGATGATGGACAAGCTTTTGGAAGTTAGGAGATGGGTTACTTGCTGCAGGATTCCTAGTCTCTAACCTCCTCCTGTAGCCACTACCAAAATAATTTCTGGTCAATGGTAATCTCTCATCAATTGCTAAGTTCTGTCTTGTTGGTGATGGTCATTGCCTGATACTAATGTGGTGTGGATGTTATTTAACACATGTCAGGTCAAATCTGAATATCGTCTAGGTTTTGCTGCATTTTGACTTCAATTGCTTCGGTATTCAAGGAGTCAATGAATGGTTCTGGACATTGTGCAGTAATCATCATTACCTCATGACAGAGGGAAGTTAACGGATGAAGCAGCACAGAAAATAGTTGGATCTAAGACACTTACCCTGAGAGACTCCTGCTGAAATGTCCTGGAGCAGTTTAAAAATATTAAAACTCAATTTATTCTTTATGACCAAAGTAAAATGGCAGACTCTTGTAAATGTTCTCAGTAACAGTTTTGCATGATTATAGCCAGATTTCACTCTTTGATATGACTTGTCCAGCATTAACACTAACTGGGATAATAATAACCTTGTTCTTACCATTTCTTTTGCTTTGTATTTTCATCCATTTTGTCAATTAATCACTGTGGTACCTAGTCCATCACAGAACTCATTTTTCCTCATGTCTTCCCTCCATTTCCTTGCCTTTACACTTGCATAAAACTTATTATATCTCTGGGTTGTTCCAGTTCGAATTAGAAGTCATTGATTTGAAAGGTTCACCCTCTTTCACTCCTGTAAGTTGTAACAGAAACTGAAGCTGATCATTTCTAGAGATCCCACCTATGTGGATTTGGAGACTTCACAGCCAGGTGCTGGGCTTCTGTTCCTGTCAGAAACCTGACCAACTAGAGAAAAAAATTCCCAGCAAGTTTTTTTTTTCAATTCTTTTGCAAATTATCCCATCCATGTCTGTCAGAATTGCTCCCTGCTGTGATGAGCAACTGTGGAATGTCAATCAAGGCTGCACTCCTGGCTAAAAGCTGCGCATTGTACTTAACTTGTTCTGTTGTAAATGCCCCTTCAGTCGAGAAAAAAAATTACAAGCAGGAGTGAAACAAGCTCAGAATTGTCCACATGTTTAATGCTGGCATTTAGTTTATGGGGAAAGTGTTAGAAAATATTGCAGTAAACCGTGACTTTGCGTGCTAGGTGACCTGGATTTACTCTGTCTGCCGTATTGTGACAATTTGCCAATAGAACTGCGGGTTATCGAAAGAAAAGGTGTGTAACTCAGTATTTGTTGTCTTAAGAAAAAGCTATCCATCATTCTACTTTATACTTCATGCACTTTTTTTCAGTCTCCGCCGTTTTGGTGATACCGGCTAAAGCGTAACTATCCTCTGGCCTAACTAGTAACACTCTCATCCAGTGAATATATTTTGAAAATCAGATCTATTTGGTGTTTTACAAAACTTTCAAGGGTTACATTCCAAATTGGATTTGATAAAATGTGGTGCTGGAAAAACAGCAGGTCAGGCAGCATCTGAGGAGTGGGAGAATCGACATTTCGGGTGTAACCCTTCATCAGGACATTCCAAATTCTAAACTGTCCACAATCCAAATTGCTTTGTAATATTCCTTTCTGTAATGGGTGTTTAAAAAAAAATCTAACTCCTATTTATAATACACCTGAGACAAGCCAAAGTATCTCAAAGTGATTAAGTGATGGCAATCATTACGTACAGATAATAACAAAAACTAAAGACTTGAGAGCTTCAAAGCATGTGGGTGGTCACTAATCAGTTATTTCAAGTTGAGTATTTGCAATGGACAACCATTCAATTGTCAATTAGCTTGACAATGGGGACAAAGTCACACCAATATTAATACATCTCAGTTTAAGTAACATACCTGGAACACCTCAGTGAGAACAGCTCAACTATGCAATAGAATCTATCCCAATAATGAAGTTCAACAGATGGAGCAAGAAGACCTTAAAATTGTTGTGAAAGGATGATCATCCAATGATGCTACCTTTGTCGAGTTGAAGGGATTTTTTTTTGTCAGAGATTTATCTTAGTCCTGACTCATTGTTTTTGGCTGCTTAACCTATTTCTTTACTTATGTTGTATCAATGATTTCTTTATTTTGACTACTGGATGACTCCATTTCGGTGATGGAGCATATCATTGAATTTCACACAGGTCACGATGTTGAAATCTTTTTCCACCACCTCCACCTCCACGCCTACTTCTTCAAATGAAAATCCACCCAATCTCGGGAGGGAGATGCACCCTTCTCCCACTTCCAACAAACTCCATCCTGCTGGAAATGACCCCTGGCCTCCTAACCTCCCTCGGCCTCTTCATCTTCAACTGCCAGCATGACATCAATTACCTGAATCTCTCCACCCCTCCCATCCACTCCAACCTCTCCTTATTGGAACACATAACCCTCCACTACCTCCTTTCCAACCTCAACTTCGCCATCAAACTGCTGACAAGGCAGGTGAGGTGATAGTACAGTGTACGGACCTCTACATCACTGAGGCTAGACGCTAACACCCTGACACTTCCTCTTACCGAATCCTCCAACATGACCCCACCTCTCATCAACAAACCATCATCTCCCAGACCATCAACAACTTCATCACTTCAGGAGATGTCCCCTCCACAACCTCCAGTCTGACAGTTCCCTCACCCCACTCCCGCCCTTGTCTATCTCCTACCCAAAATCTACAAACCTTACTGCCCCATTGATCCATTGTCTCTGTCTGCTCCTGCTCCACTGAACTCGTCTCCTCTTATCTCAACTCTGTCCTCTCCCCTTTGGTCCAGGAACTCACCACCTATTTTCAGGACATCAGCTACACCCTTCACCTTCCCCAAGACTTGCAATTCCTCTGACCCCAAACAACTCATCTTCACCATGACATTCAGTCTCTCTACACCTGTGTCCCCCATTAGGAAGGCCTGTAAGCCCTCAGCTTCTTCCTTTCCTGCAGGCCGAACCAGTGTGCCTCCACCGACATCCTTATTCGTCTGGAAGAACTAGTCCTCACCCTTTGACTCCTCCCACTTCCTGCCGACAAGTTACCTGCATGGGTCCGAGCTATGCCTGCTTCTTCTGAGGATCTGTGAAACGGTCTTTCTTCCACAGCCACACCAGCATCATCCACCACCTTTTCCTCTGCTGCATTGATGACTGGATCAGTGCCACCTCATGCTCCCACAAGGAGCTCAAACAGTTCATCAACTTCACCCACACCTTCCACCCTGACTTTAAGTTCACCTGGACCATCTCTGAAACCCCCCTCCCCTATCTGGATGCTGCTGTGTCCATCTCTGGTTACCATCTCAACACTGACATCCATTTCAAACCCACTCACTCCCACAACTACACCTCCTCTCACCCACACTCCTGCAAAAATGTGATTCCATACCCCCAATTCCTCTGCTTCTGCTGCATCTGCTCCCAGGATGAGGTATTCCACTCCAGGATATTTCAGGTGTCTGTCTACTTCAAAGACTGTAACATACCTTCTCGCATGATGATCATCGAATCATAGAATTGCTATAGTATGGAACAGGCCATTCGGCACACAGGCCCACACTGACCCTCTGAAGAGTAACCCACCCAGACCCATCCCCTTACCCTATTACTCTACATTTATTCCTGACTAATGCACCTAACCTTCATTTTACTGAACACTATGGGCAATTTAGCTTGGCCAGTTCACCTAACCTGCATATCTTTGGATTGTGGGAGGAAACTGGAGCACCCCGAGGCAACATCTGCAGACATGGGGATTATGTGCAAACACCACACAGCCAGTCATCCAAAAATGGAATCGAACCTGGGTCACTAGTGCTGTGAGGCTGCAGTGCTAACCACTGTGCATCTGTGCCACCCCTCAACTGCATCTCTATTTCCTGCACCTCTGCCCTCAAACCCGCTCTCTCCCTGCCACAATAAGGATAGACTTCCCTGCCCAGAAACCAAGCTCCAAATCTCCACCATTATCGCCTCCTCAATCTGACCCCATCACCAAACAGGTATTTCCTTCCTCACCCCATCTGCTTTCCGTAGGGATTGTTCTCTCTGCGACTCCTCATCCGTTTCACACTCCCCTCCAACCCCCTCTTCTACACCCAACACCTTTCACTGCAACCAGAGGAAGTGTAACACCTGCCCCGACACCTCCCAACTCACCTCTATCCAGGACATCAAACAATCATTTTCAATCCAGCATAGATTCATCTGTTCCTCTTTCAACCCATCTACTGCATCTGCTGCTCTCGATGTGGTCTCCTCTCCATTGGTGAGGCAAAGTGCAGACTCAGCCATTAGTTCACCAAGCATCGTACTCTGTTAGCTCCAATCAACATCACCTTCCAAGTGCCAGCCATTTCAGTTCCTTCTCCCGCTCCCTTGGCAACATGTCCATCCTGGGCCTCCTCCACTGCCAAAATAAGGCCACCATGCAAACTGGAGGAAGAACACTTCATATTGCGCCTCGGGAGCTCAGAGTCCAATGGCCTTAACATAGAATTCGCCACCTTCAAAATCTTCCCACCCTCAACCTCATCCCATGTCCAGCCTTCCCTCTCCTCCCCACCCCCTTGACCTGGCTAACTTGCCTATTCTTCCTTCCTACCTATCCACTTCACTATTTCCACTGACTCATCAAAATAATCCCCTACCTGCATCCACCTATCACCATCTATCCCACCTACATTCCCCCTCGCCCAGCCCCCTTTCCTGAATGATTTCTCAGCTCCCTTCCCCCTCCCCAGCCCTGATGAAGACTCCCAACTCCAAGCATCAACGTACTTCCTCCTCTGATGTTGCTTGACCTGCTGTGCTTTTCTAGCTCTACGCTTTAATCGACACTTGCTAAGTGTCTTCAGAACGGTTCTTCGTTCTACAGCTGTGTCCTTGTTGCTTCTAAGTCCATTTTCATTCTAGTCCTTATGTCACAAGATCTGATTGTAAAATTATAGAATGCCTACAGTGTGGAGGTAGGCCAGTGGCCCATTGAGTCCACATTGAACCTCAGAAGAGCATCCCATCCAGACTCCTTCCCCATCCCTTGTAACTCTGCATTTCCTATGGCTAATCCACCTAGCCTGCATATCCCTGGACACTACGGACAATTTAGCTTTGTTAATCTATCGAACCTGCACATTTTTGGACTGCAGGAGGAAACTCAAGCATCCAGAGGAAATCCACAAAGACAAGGGGAAAATGTGCAAACTCCATAGATAGTTGCCTGAGGCTGGAATCAAACCGATGCCCCTGATGCTGCAAGGCAGCAGTGCTAACCACTGAGCGATCGTGAGGCACTTTGTATCATTTAGTTTGAAACATATGGACCTGGGAGTTTTTAAAGCACAATTTCAATTATTTGTATCCATAATATTGGAGTTTGAAACATCAGTTCTGCTTTCAAGTTTCCTGGTCATGAGCCTCCTACTATGAAATAGCTGGAACCAACCAAAGGACCTTGTAGCAAGCAGCAAAGTGGAAACAATGAACCCCCTTTTCAGGTCTAACTGTCATATTCTGTCCTTTAATTGTCCTGAGACCAAATCATTAGGTAATCAAGAAATGTTAGTATGTGTGATAAACCTGTGAGTATAGTGCCAGATGAGCAAGGGATTACGATTGCAACTGGGTGAGGGGAAGGCAGGATGCCAGGTAGGTGTGCAGTATCGGGTAAAAGGTGCATTAAGGTGGACGAGATACCATTTGAGTGAGATTGTTAGAGTGGCGTGTCAGTGTTGGTGGTAGGGTGCCAGAATGTCAAAATGTCAGAATGGCATCTGGGTGAGGGAGGATATGGGTACCAACTATTTGAAAACTTTTGAGTCGGTTCTCCTTGCCACAAGGAAGAATAATATAATTCTCACCTGATGTTTGAATGAGACCAAATGGAAATTGTCACTTTGTTTTATTTCCTGGTCCAAAGACAGAGACAAGTTTGAGTGTCTTTCAAAACTACTGGGACTGTGATCAGAAAGTTATGGTCAAAATCAGAACCTTGTTGGTTAATGAGACTCAGGGCAGCACATGAAGCATTTTCCAACAGGACAATTTGACAATTGGAAGCAACAAACTTGTTAAAGACGTAATTAGATTGTGTCCACTTAACATACATTTACAATTAAATTGCTTCTAGTTGTGAGCACGTTTGAAGCTTTTCACTGGTGTAATTAATTGAGCTTTAAGTGACTCCTATCCCTGAATTAAATGTGTGTGAACTCAAAATGACTTTTATACTTGTGAAATATCTGCTCAGAGGCCAATATCCCGTCACCAAGTCACCCTTTACTTACACGTGTACAGTATGTGACATCTGAGCTCCTCCTAGCCCTCATTCCGTTCACTACAACTTCATGTCCAATCGTCTTGAACAACTCGCTGCGTAGACTGTTTGAGGAGCTGAGGAGTTAATCAGACCTAAACAGGGGAAATCTCCTGGTCAACATTCTTCCTTCAATCATCATCATCACTTCGTAAAAACAAATACCTGATCCATTTTGTTTATTATTTGTTTCTGAAGCTTTTGAGGAACTAATTGTCAGATTTTCCACTGAGCAACAGTGTCTTATTGAAAATATCATCCATAGGTTGGTAAGGACTTTGATACATGCCATAGAGTCATAGAGATGTACAGCACGGAAACAGACCCTTCGGTCCAATTCGTCTATGCTGACCAGATATCCGAACCCAATCTAGTCCCACCTGCCAGCACCCGGCCCATATCCCTCCAAATCCTTCCTATTCATATGCCCATCCAGATGCGTTTTCAATGTTGCAATTGTACCAGCCTCCACCACTTCCTCTGGCAGCTCGTTCCATACACGTACCACCCTCTGCATAAAAACGTTGCAGACCTGACTCAGGTCTCTTTTACATTTTCTCCCTCTCACCCTAACAACTTGGAACAGCGTGAGAGCTGGATGGACAAACACAGTACTTGGCATCTGTTCAAACAGCATTTCAAATGCTGAACTAAGAAGTATATTTTTATAATGACTTGTGGTTTTAAATCCATGCAACCTTTAAACACAACTACATTTGCATAATTTACATCTAAATGCAAATCTGGATAATTGCTGGATTTATTCAGATTTTTCTCATACTATTTAAGGCCTGTTAATCTAGGCACCCTGGTGAGAGAAATGTCCAATTTGTCAAGTTTTAAGTTAAGCAGGAGAAAACTCCTCCACACTGATTTTGTTTTCTAAATGTCAACAGCTGCAAAGTACTTCCAAAGGCTCTAGGCCCAGTGTGAGTTGGGAATATGAATCCAGATAATAATATTTATTATAAAAGCTCAGAGACAACTTAAACCACAAGCACAGACATTGGCTTTCTGCTTTGGCATTGGTAGATATGAACATTTTGGGGAATTTTAAGAAAGTATGTAGGCTTCCGAGAATTTCCTGAGACTAAAATTCTCGAGAGAAAGGAGAAATTCGATCCTAGTCACATTTAATTTCATCTTTGATCATTTTAAAGTTTATTTGAAAAAAAGGCTAAGTTATTTATCATAAAGGTACATTCCCTGCTCTTATTTGTGCAGTGCCCTCTGATCGTTCACATCCAACACAAAGGGCAGGTGGGGCCTTAGTTTATCATTCCATCCAAAGGTAATACCTCTGACAATGCAGTCCTTCCTTAATGGGACTTAGAGTCAGAATCAGAGTTGTACAGCACAGAAAATAGACCCTTCAATCCAACTCATCCATGCTGACCAGATATCCTAAATTAATCTAGTCTCATTTGGCAGCATTTGGCCCGTATCCCTCTAAACCCTTCCTATTCATGTACCCATCCAGATGCCTTTTAGATGTTGTAATTGTACCAGCCTCCACCACTTCCTCAAGCTGCTCATTCCATACATGCACCACCTTCAGCATGGGAAAGTTGCCTGTTAGCTTTCTTTTAAATCCTTCCCCTCTCACCTTAAACCTATGCCTTCTAGTTTTGGATTTCACTGCCCTGGGGAAAAGACCTTAGCTAATCACCTTATTCATACCTCCCTATGATTTTATAAACCTGTATAAAGACACGCCTCAGCCTCTGACTCTCAAGAGAGCACAGTCCCAAGCCTATTCAGCCTCTCCCTATAGACTTCAAATCCCAGCGACATCCTTGTAAATCTCTTCTGCACCCTTTCAAGTTCAATGTCTTTCCTATAGAAGAGAGACTAGAATAGAACTCAGTATTCTATTCCAAAGGTAGCCAAATACATGTTGTTAACAACTGCAATATGACAGCACAACTACGATACTCAATTCACTGACCAATAAAGGCAAGCATACTAAATGCCTTCTTCACTACCCTATCCACCTGTGACTCCACCTTCAAGGAACTATGAACCTGCACGCCAAGGTCTCTTCATTCAGCAACACTCCTCAGAACCTTACCATGAAGTATATAAGTCCTTCCCTGATAAATCTTACCAAAATGCAACACCTCACATTTATGTAAATTAAACTCCATCTCCCACTCCTCGGCCCATTGGCCCAACTGATCAAGTTCCTATTGCACTCTGTGATAACTCTCTTCACTGTCACTAAACCACCAATTTGGTGTCATCTTATTCCCATAACATTCTGATTACAGACCTTTCTATTTCCACATGAAAAACTCAGATGCACTATTGAAAGGACATTGATGTCATTAATTCACTCCAGTTCTTAAGGATATTTCAAAAGAGACAGTAGAAATACCGGAGATATAGACAAGAATAAATCATGTTGGCCGTGGAATTTGCTCCACTATTCAATACAATTATGGTTAATCTGAAGCTTCAGTTCCATTTTGTGCTCCCTCAACCCCTCCCCCATATAGGTTGATCCCCTAAACAACTCACAATCCATCTTCTAATCTGACAATGCAGCATCCACGACAGTTTGAGTGGAGAATTCCAAAGATTTATACCTTTTAAGTGAAGAAACTTCCCTTCATCTCCATTCGAAATGATCCTGAGCATGATCCTGAGAATGTACCTTCATGTTTTAATTTCCCTAGCCAGTGGAATCCCAAATAGCCGTTATTGTAACCTTTATTGTTATTAATAAATTAATCAAACAAATTGTACTGTTTTGATTTTCAAGTGAGAGGTAGTGACACACATTGATGAAGCAACAGCTTTCTTTAAAAGAAAAACAAAGTAAAACAATCCTTCTGAAAATGTGTTGCTGGTTAAAGCACAGCAGGTTAGGCAGCATCCAAGAAACAGGAAATTCGACGTTTCGGGCCAGAGCCCAGAGGATTCCTGATGAAGGGCTCTGGCCCGAAACGTCGAATTTCCTGTTTCTTGGATGCTGCCTAACCTGCTGTGCTTTAACCAGCAACACATTTTCAGCTGTGATCTCCAGCATCTGCAGACCTCACTTTTTACTAAAACAATCCTTCTACTGACTCCAGGGTTGTTGAGATTGGGGACTAGTTCAGTTGGGTAGGATAATACTTCATAACATTGATGAATCCCTGTACTGGCCGGTGGCAGGTAGAATAGATTAGATTACTTACAGTGTGGAAACAAGCCCTTCAGCCCAACAGGTCTACACCGACCCTCTGAAGAGTACCCACTCAGACCCATTCCCCTACACTTACCCCTTCACCTAACACTACAGGCAATTTAGCACGGCTAATTCACCTAACTTGCACATCTTTAGACTGTGGGAGGAAACCGGAGCACCCGGAAGAAACCCACATAGACACAGGTAGAATGTGCAAACTCCACACAGACAGTTGCCTGAGGCAGGATTTGAACCTAGGTCTCTGGCGCTGTGAGGCATTAGTTTTGAGAACTGAGTCTTCTCCTTCACCACAATATGATGTTATCCAAAGATGTGCAGGTTAGGTGAATTGGGCAAGCTAAATTGCCCATAGTGTTCAGGGATGTGTAGGTTAGCTGTATTAGTCAGGGGAGATATAGAGTAATAGGGTAAGGGAATGGGTCTGGATGTGACACTCTTCGGAAGGTTAATGTGTACTTGTTGGGCTGAAGGGCCTTTTTCCAGATTGTAAGGATTCCACAATTCCATTCAATGAACATGTGTGAAAAGACGAGCAGAGTTAATGTTTCAAGTCCAATATGACTCTAATAATGATCGTATAAAGCAAAATAAATCAAAATAATAGCTTTTGACAAAACAGGGAAAAAAAGCAGAAGAGTCAGTGGAATAGATGGTGAGCGTACCCAGTACAAAAGACAAAGGGAATGATAAGGTCAGCAGAGAACAGTTAAAGATGCCAGTTAGGTGTTAATGATAGGTGTAAATCGTGGAAAATAGTGGAATATCTTTATTGAGAAAATGAAGACTACAAGACTATATAGTGGGAGGTTGTTATCAAAAAGGAGGACAGTTTTAATAGCCAGAAGTTATTAACTAAATGTAGAATCCAGAAGGCTATAATGTGCTGAAGTGTAAAATGAGATTATATTCCTCCAGCTTGCATTATTTATCACTGTAGGAAGTCTAGCACAGAAATGCTGGTGTAAAAGCAAGATCATGTATTGAAATGGCAAGAAACTTGAAGGCTGGGGCTATTACTGTGGTCACTACAGATGTAGTCCACAATGCAGACACACAGATTGCTTTTGGTCTCATCAGTGTTGAGAAGACAATGCTGTGAGCAGTGAATACGGTTATTGAGATTGAAACAAGCATAAGTGAATACCTGCTTCACCTGGAAGGTGTGTTTGGGGCCTTGGACTATGAGAAGGGAGGATGTATAAGGGCAAGTGGTATACCCTGTGCAATTGAATGGGAAGGTATGATGGGGAGATAAAGAAAAGTAATGAGGCATGGACCAGAGTTTTACAGAGTGAATGGTCCTTGTAGAATGCTGGTAAGTGAAAGGAACAGGTAGCAGTCTACTAACAATACATGTGAAAAGAAATCAAAGATCTGCAGATTACAAAACCATGAAGAAGTTGTCAAGAAATTTAGGGCAAAGAACTGAGTACTCCAAACATGCCATGGCATTGTTAGGCAAGCTGTTCTGGAAGACCTTCAAATTCTTCAGAATTCTCTCAGACAAAGGGACACCCTTGCAGTTCCAACAACAGTTTGACACCATCCAAGTATAAACAGTCTCCTTGACAGGCATTCTATCCACCACAAAAAATGTTCACACCTTGGCAGAAACTCTCACAACATTTAAGAGGCATTTAGTTGTGCACTTGTGATGATGCAGCACACAAGGCTATGGGTCAAGAGCTGGAAAGTGGGATTCTTGTTTTTTTTGTTCATTCACAGAACGTGGGTGTTACTAGCTGTGGGAGATTAGAAATGTAGTTTCTGCAGGTGGTGATGGTTAGAGATGTTGTTTTTGTAGATGGGTGAGGGGGTGTTGCGGGGGGAGGGGAAGGGGAACATTACACAAACGGTCGCGGGATTCTTGCAGCATACTTAAGGCTAAGATTTTAACGAATATAGAGGTTTGTGTTTAAGAAAATTTTTAAACTCAGAAATAACTTTAAAGTATCGCAGCTGACTACAAAAGAAGCAGTGGGGGCATTTCACAATAAGCTTATAGTATGATAAGGGGAACTGGATAAAATAACAGACAGGCTGTAACAGAAAGGACAAGGACAGCAAGGTAGTCAAATAAGGAAAATTCGAGAAAAACAAGTGAGGTAATCAGCTTATGGTAGAATGGGAAAAGGGAGGCGTGATTCTGCAACTTGCAAACTGAATAAGAATGCTTACATGCCTTGTTTTCGCACACTTTTGCTAGCCTGATTGCTTGAGCAAATGTCCGTTCTTGCAAGGCCGTAAAGAATAAAATGCTCTTGTTTCAAAAGCTTTGCCTCAGGCTGAATTGTGCGTGAGTTTGTTTCTCACAGTTGGGGGCTCGTCTGGGATACAAAACCCTGACCACTCGACACTCTTGGGACGACGGGAGAGGTGCACCTTGCCAATTTTGGTGATCTCCGACTCCCTTGCTTGTTGTTCACGGTTTGGGTGAGTGTGATCCAGACTGGGAGACTCTGGAAACAAGACGGGCAGTCGCAGCAGGTTTGGTCGGGTAGCTTTTGTGCACAAGACCCAGGTAAGGAAAGGTCTTAAAAGATATATCCGGGTGACCGGGGTAGGCAGCGGTAGTTGCTGCAGGTATTGCCACAGGATGGGGCATGCTGAAATGACCAGGTAACTCTGTGCACGGACCAAGGTAAGAAAATAGACCTTTAAGTATTGCCTTGGTGGTCGGAGATATACGAAAAGTACGGGGAATTGGCAAGATATAAAATAAAGCATATGTCAATGGAAAACAGCCCATGTCAGAAGGGCTAGTAGCTGAAGGGCTACTGAGGGTACACTTTGTAACTAACTTATGGCCAGACGTCCAGAAAAATATTCAAAAGCTAGAGGAGTCGTTGCGGGAAGCTCAAAGTGTCTGTGAGATACTGTGTGTGTATGTGTGCGTGTGTTTGTGTGTGTGTGTGTGTGTGTGTGTGTGTGAGAGAGAGAGAGAGAGAGAGAGAGAGAAAAGAGCTGTACAGCTAGTAGAAAGTTTAAGCCTTTGTGATTCGGTTTGAATGCACATTTGTTTGTTGGTGATTGAATGTTTGTGCTTTGTTCTCTGGAGCTTGAAATCCAGGACTGTTTTGAATCTGATTTCTACTATGGAAAGTTTGACATGATTTCTTTTAAGGTTAAGGATTTTACAGATTATGAAATAAAATGTTCACTCCTGTTTTTTTTACAGGTCATGACTGCCTTACGATCAGTTTCTAACTAATCTCTTTTATCCTTACATAAACGTGATTTATGGAGAACAGTAGAAGTCAGAAAAAGCATATAATTAGTCAGATTAATCAGACGAGTAAGGTGTCTAGTCAGGACCCTGAACGGGGTGTGGAAGAAGGTGACACCGGACCTCGTTAAGATTAATTAAATTAGCAACAATGGGAGGTATGGGGAGTTGCCTGTGTAACGATCGATCTGCAAATAACATTAAATAACATATTCCGCCCGACAGTCCTTTGGGGAAAAATGTTCGGAAATTGGGAACACAACTCCCGGATGCGGGGGAAAGATAAAGCTGTAATGACAAACTATTGTTGTTTTGTTTGGACTCGAGAAAGCATTAAGGAGCCTGGTATTTTTTGGTCCAAATATGGGTCCGATGAAGATTGGCTGTGCTAAGATCAAAATATATACATCAATTGGAAAGAAACAATCAAGAAGAGTCAGAATATGTGGCTTGCTAGATACGGGGTGCGGGGGTAAAATTATATCCCATGAAGGCGGAAGAATCAGGGAAAGAGCAAGAAAAGAATGAACAAGGGAAACCACAATGGGATCCCTTAACCTGTTTAACTGTCCCCATACCCTCCTCCAGAGACATGTCTATCCCATCTCTACAGCCAGCCTACGGCCCCAGACCCAGAAGCAACTCCAGTAACTGAAAGAGAAACGGACTCTGAGCTAAAAGATGCAGAACCTAGGGGGCCCAGAGTCAATCGAGCCACCACACATAAAGGAGGGGCAGAGATAATGGAAAATATAAAATTATGTCCCTTAAGAGAGATCCTGATTGGGGACGGGGAAATAGGATACGTAAACGCTCCCTTAATTAGTAGTGAAGTTAGGACTTTTAAGGAGGAAATGAAAAGTCTGATAGAGGATCCGGTGGGACTGTCTGAGCAGTTAGGTCAATTTCTGGGACCCAATTTATATACCTGGGGAGAACTGATGGCAATTCTAGGAACCCTATCTTCAGGAGAAGAACGTGGTATGATCAGGAGAGCAGCCTTATGGGAATGGGAAAAGAGGCATCCGGCCGGACTAAATGTAGTCCCGGCAGATCAGAAATTCCCGAATGCCGATCCTCTCTGGAATAATAATAGGACACACGATAGAGAATCAATGCAGGATCTAAGGGAAATGGTAATGTTGGGAATTAAAGAGGCAGCACCTAGATCACAAAACTTTGTTAAGGCTTTCGAAGTACGACAAGAGAAGGATGAAACCCCTTCTGCATTTCTTCAAAGGCTCAAGGAGGCCACAAGGAAATATTCGGGAGTGGATCCCGATGATCCGGTAGCTCAGGGACTCTTAAAGGTGGGTTTGTGACTAAATCATGGCCGGACATACAAAAGAAATTATAGAAATTAGATGGATGGAGTGAAAGACAGATGGAAGAGCTCAAATAATACAAAATGGAGATCTGACAGGGGTAATTATAACTTTGCGGGATGATTCCCTCGACCAGCCCCGAAAACTCTTGGTGCTATCGATGGCCTTAGAGTTTCCCCACTGAAAGGAGCAGTAAATACCACTTGTTTCTGTAATCAAAATGATACCGCACCCTTCCGATTAGGAAAATCATCTTGTGTCTACACCAGCCAAGCCACTGCCACGACCATTTCCCGAATATTAAACAGAACATATTGGGTATGCGGACTGAAGGCCTACCCATTTATCCCCGGGGAAAAATACATTCGCGTGACTGAATGTATAGGAATGCATGCATGTTATGATGTTGATCAAACACTGCCTCAAAGCCAGAAAGGCTTATATAATTCCCCACTTGAGGCTGGTAAAGAGTGCCCCAAAAATACCTCAGAATAAACAAGGAGGAAGGTGAGTAACCCGGAAAGTAATGGAAGGAGATCGCCTCCTCTGGACTTTGATACCTATGTATGGGACCGCTCGAGCAGTAGAAATACAAAAGTTGGCGGCTTCCCTGGAAGAGTTGGCCAACAATACTGCCGATGTGTTGGCCGAAACCCAATCCCAAGTAGCAGCCATAACGACTGAAATGATTGCCACTAGGCTAACGAATCTTCAGAACAGGATGGCTCTCGATTATATTCTGGCAGAGAAAGGTGGTACCTTATTTGAGGAAGGTAGTTAGTCAATCTGGCTATCTATGGATTATTGATATTAGTGGGTCTAGTGGTAGGGATCAATGTCCTAAAATGGGTAATGAGCTGACTGATGACATCCCTTGGGGAAGGAACCCAAATACATCATCAGATGCTTTTATACCGTGTATAAGATTGTGAACCTCATCGCCAAAAGGCGTAAGAGGGCAGAACATAAGAAAATGAATTTAAGGAGACTTAAAATTGCAGAAACAACAGTTAGAGAAAAAGAAAAAGGGGGAATTGTCGGAGATTAGAAATGTAGTTTCTGCAGGTGGTGGTGGTTAGAGATGTTGTTTTTGTAGATGGGTAAGGGGATGTTGTGGGAGGAGGGGAAGGGGAACATTACACAAATAGTCACGGGATTCTTGCAGCATACTTAAGGCTAAGATTTTAATGAATATAGAGGTTTTTGTTTAAGAAATAGTTTTAAACTAAGATATAACTTCAAAGTGTTGTAGCTGACCACAAAAAAGCAGTAGGGGCATTTCACAATAAGCTTATAGTATGATAAGGGGAACTGGATAAAATAACAGTCAGGCTGTAACAGACAAGAACAAGGACAGCAGGGTAGCCAGATAAGGAAAATTAGGGAAAAACAAGTGAGGTAATCGGCTTATGATAGAATGAGAAAAGGGAGGCGTGATTCCGCAACTTGCAAACTGAATAAGAATGCTTACATGCTTTGTTTTGGCGCACTTTTGCTAGCCTGATTGCTTGAGCAAATGCCCGTTCTTGCAAGGCCGTAAAGAATAAAATGTTCTTGTTTCCAAGGCTTTGTCTCAGGCTGAATTGTGAGTGAGTTTTGTTTCTCGCATGGCCAACTCAGTATTTATTCTCCAGAAGGCAATTGAAAGTCAACCACAGATCTGTGTATCTAAAATCATGTGTAGACCAGACTGGGTAAGGATGTCAGTTTCCTCCCCTAAAGGTAATCTATGAAGCAGGATAGGTTTCTCCAACAATCAGTCTCATCAGTCTCAAGTTCATCACTTAATTCCAAACTTCATTTTCCATTATCAAATTAAAAATCTATCATCTGCCATTGCAGAATGTGAACTCCAGAATATTACCTGGGTCTCGGGATTAACCTTTTGGACAACACTACAATGACCATATCTCTTTTAATAGTTTCCTAATAGGCTAGTTTGGTGCTTGTTTTTGATTGATGCAGATGTGCTGGGCTGAAGGGCCTTATTCCATTCTGTTGGCCTGTGTGACTGTAGACACCACTGCCACATGGTGGCAGCACTGTGCACCATCACCTCATCAAGGCCCCTTCAACAGCAACCTCCAAACCCACAAACTTCACCACTTAGGAGGACAAGGGCAGCAGTTACATGGAAACAGCAACACCAATATGTTCACTTTCAAGCCACACTCTTTCTGACTTACAATACTGTGGTCCTTCACTTTTGCGAGGTCAAAGTCATTTAACTCCTTGCTTAATAGCACCACGGTGCATCTCCAGCATGTGAAATGCAGTGCTTCAAGAAGGAAGTTCATCATCACCTCCTCCAAAGCAATTAGACTGTAAGTGCTGGTCTAATCAGTGATGCCCGCATTTATGTAGAAATTAAACAAAACACCGGCATGGAATCATTTACCTGCGGCACTCAGGGAATGTCTCCAATTCCTGTAAAGCCCAGTACATCATTCTGTAAGATTTATAACAAAACTCTGAATAACACTGAACTTTGGAACTCGTTAAAGACATAATTGCACATCTCAAAGTCATGATGCAAGCTCAATAACATCTGCAATCATGTAAATGTGGAAAAATTCTTTGAAAATGATTACTTTACTATGCCTGTAATATTTATGTGGTTCTAAATGTATTTCCCTTTTCAAAAATGTAGCAATCTAGTTGTGTATTGTCGCCCACGTATCATATCCGAAACAATCATCACCACTTCCCCTTTAGTACAGCTACTAAAACAATTGTCATCATTGAAACACCTAATTTATATAATCTGCACAAGTTAGAAGTGATTGTGACATTCAAGGGATCTGACAGTTTTCCCTGTCAATACAGCTATTACCTTTGTTCTGAAGAAAAGTCATTGGATTCAGAACATTAACTCTGTTTTCTCTCCACAGATACTGTCACTCCTGCTGAGTTTCTCCAGCAATTTCTCTTATTGTTTCTGAATTCCAGCATTGGCAGTTCTTTTGGTTTTTCATGATCTTGGTTTGTTTTGATCTGTAATTTTGGTACATTTATCAGCCCAGCATGCACTGCCAGCTAAAAGCACCATCAATGATTAGTCATAAACAAAAAACAGAAAGTCCTGGAGAAACTCAGTACATCAGCCAGCATCTGTGGAGAGAGAAACAGAGTTCGCCTTTTGAATCAGAAGAAGAGTTATACCAGATTTGAAATATTGTCTCCGTTTCTAAGTTCGGCTGAATTTCTCCAGCATTTTCTGTTTTCATTCCTGTGTTATTTCACTTTTAATTCAGTAGTTAGTCAATTTGAACAGAAAACAGTGAGCCAATTACCCACATAACTAATCCAGTAGGTGTCTAAATTAGCAAGAAGCTGACAGCAACAGTAAAGCACTTGGAAATATCAGAGCAGGGCAGCACAAGTGTGGTTGCAATAAGGCATTCAGGGGATAAGCTACTCAGTAGGAAATCAATCATCCTGATGTGTGCTTAAAGTGTTAATGATAAGTAAGCAAGCCAGATGTCTATAATATTATTTCCTGTTGCTTTTTAATATAAAACTCTTTGCTTGCAGTGTTACTGTCATTAAGAATAGAGGTATGGTAGGAGAAGAGTTTCTGTTTGTAAATGAGCAAAACTAAATGTTTCAAATTCTGTCACACAGAATGCACAAGAAGAGTTCAGCGTTATTGGTGACTCCTCAGATAGTGAAGCAATCCATATTCAAGATCTGGACTTCGGGTGACACGTAGGTGAAAGTGAGGATTGCAGATGCTGGAGATCAGAGTCAAGATTAGAGTGGTGCTGGAAAAGCACAACAGGTCAGGCAGCATCTGAGGAGCAGGAAAATGGATATTTTGGGCAGGAGCCCTTCATCAGGATGAAGGGTTCCTGCCTGAAACATTGATGTTCCTGCTCCTCGGATGCTGCCTGACCTGCTGTGCTTTTCCAGCACCACTCTAATCTTGATTCAGGTGACATGTGCCAAGTAATGTTCATACTAATGCCAGGCTATGACTGCCTCCAAAATGAGACTCTTTAACAATAAGTGCTGTTACCATCACTGAATCGCCAACTATCAACATTCTGGGGGTTGCTATTGACCAGAAAAATCAACTTGTCTCATCACATAAATATATTGTCTGCAAGAGCAGATCAGAGACGGAGAATATGGCAGTAAGTAACTCACCTGACTCCCCAAAGTCTGCCAACTATCTGCAAGGAACAAGTCAGGAGTGTGATGGAATACTCCCCATTTGCCTGAATGGGTGCAACTCCAACAACACTCAAGAAGCTTGACATCATCCAACACAAAATAGCCAGCTTGATTGGACCCACAGTCACCACCAACGCTCAGTTGCAGCAGTGTGTACTATTGATAAGATACACTGCAGAGATTCATGTAAGATCCTTAGGTAGCACCTGCTTAACCCATGGCCACTCCTTTTTAGAAGGACAAGGGCAGCAGATACATGAGAACAACGTCTGCAAGCTCCCCCCCAAGCCACTCACCATCCTGAATTGGAAATATGTATATCATTTCACTGCCGATGTGTGAATATCATGTCATTCCCTCCCTAAGGATACCATGGGTCAACATGCAACACATGGACTGCAGCAGTTTAAGAAAGCAGTTTCTCATCTAGGCATGGGCAATAAACGCTGGACAGCCAGTGAGGCCCACATCCCACAAGTAATCAAAAATAGCTTTTCTATGGCTTCCAAAAACCCTTCTGGCCTGGACCTTAATAAGGTCCCTCAGTAATAGAATGATATGCTGAGAAAAGAATATTAAATTAGATCTTCCATGGAGTATAAATATTTGCATATGCTACATGGGTCAAATGGTCTGTCTCTGTGCTGCACAATCTTTGTAGTCTTTTGTTGCTTCTCAATGTGTATTCATACTGGTACATTTCGATTTTGCTCGTTGAGTTACTGTTCCAGCCAACATGCCAATCACAGATATAAAAAATTAAGCAGGCACTCAGTCATCAAAGAGAGTTTTGGAGTGAATTTATAATTCAGGTCTATGATATTTCTTCAGGAAGGGCTTATGCCCGAAACATTGATTCTCCTGCTCCTTGGATGCTGCCAGGCCTGCTGCGTCTTTCCAGCAACACACTTTTCAAGTCTGGTCTCCAGCATCTGCGGTCCTCACTTTCTCCTATGATATTTCTGCACACCTTCAATGAAAGATCATTGTGCTGAAATAATAATTCAATTTCTCTCTCTCTCTCTCTCTTTCTCTCTCTCTCTTCAAGGCTGCTGCCTGACCTGCTGAAAGTTTCCAGCAATTGCAGGAAACACTTCACATTTCCAGCATCCACACTACTTTTAGCTTTGCCAATCACAGATGTCTCTCTGCAAGATGTCAACTTTATGTACAAAGCATTGACGGCTGTTAACGAGTGGCAATTTGCACCTGAGGAGAAATGTTCATTAAATTGCAAAGAGGAGACTGCGGAAACAGTGGCAATAATTTCACAGTATTCAGTCTGAAAAAAATATTGCGAATCCAATGAAACTCTGGATGAAGGTTTACTCGCTGAGCTGGAAGGTTCGTTTTCAAATGTTTCATCACCGTACTAGGTATCATCATGAGTGAGCCTCCAGTTGAAGCACTGGTGTATGGCCAGCTTTATGGTGGGCTCAGAACTTACTAATCCAATGTAGCGACACACAGATCCCAAACTTAGTAATTAAAAATTCTTTCAAACGTTTGACATGAGAAAACCTTTGATTGAAGAAAGAGGTGCATTTAAATAGCATATTTTATTACCTTAGGAGTACTCAACACAATTAACAGCCAAATAAGTACTTTTTTGAAGATAGCAACTGCTGCACTCTATGCAGAATCCAGGAAGTACAACAAGGTAATTACCAGATAATTTCATATCAATGGTGTCTGAGAGACAGGAAATGATAAGATCCCGCTCTTCTGTAAGTATTGTCATGAAATCTTTTATATTCATCGAGGAAGGAGGGTGGATTAACACTTTATCATATTAAATTAATGGTACAACATCTGAGTATTGCTGAGAAGAAGATACATTTTGCCAAAGCTCTTCATCATAAATTCATGAGTATAATTCACATGATTGCCAATCCCGGGGGAACCAACAGTTATACTACATGAGAGTGTTGATTACTTGGAAAAGCTGGGAGGAGGCTTAAGTAACCATAAGACACAGCGGCAAAATTAGACTATTGAGTCTGCTCTGCCATTCGATCATGGCTGATATGTTTCTCAACCCCATTCTCCTGCCTTCTCCCTGTCAGCTTGATCCCTTACTCATTATCTATCTGTGTCTTAAATACACTCAGTGAGTTGGCCTCCACAGCCTTCTGTGGCAATGAGTTCCACAGATTCACTACCCTCTGACTGAAGAAATTTCTCGTCATAAAGGGTTGTTGCTTCACTCCAAGTCTATGCCCTCAGGTCCTGGTGTCTCCCACTGGTGGGGTCCAGAACTAGAGAACATGGGTTGAAGGTGAGAAGGGAAAAATTTAAAAGGGACCAAAAGGGCAACTTTTTCACGCAGAGGTTGGTGCATGTATGGAATGAGCTGCCAGAGGAAGTAGTGGAGGCTGGTACAATTACAACATTTTAAAGGCATCTGGATGGGTATATGCATAGGAAGGGTTTGAAGTGTTTGGAGGGATATGGGCCAACTGCTGGCAAATGAGATGAGATTAGGTTAGAATATCTGGTTGGCATAGATGAATAGGACCGAAGGATCTGTTTCCATGCTGTACATCTCTATGACTCTCTGACTCTATAACCTGCCTCAAGGTAATTGCTCTGCCTCTTGTTGCATTGAGAGACTGGAGAATGTCTCAAAAATCCTAGTCAGCATCCTTAATCCCTGGTTAAAAACGACAAGCTCAACTAATTGACTACATCCCTGGAGGATGGGGCCAGAAGTCACGTCAGCTAAAATGGCTGACATTGTTGTCATAAGCGAGGGGTCAGCGGATGAGATAGTCTCATCATGTTCATGACCCATCTCCCCCTAGTATGCTGAATTTCTGGACACTGCCAATGAGTTCAACTTCCACCATAGCGAAAGCAAGGACTGCAGATGCTGGAGATTAGAGTTGAGAGTCTGGAGAAACACAGCCAGTCAGGCAGCATCCGAGGAACAGGATGAAGGGCTTTTGCCCGAAACGCCGACTCTCCTGCTCCTCGGATGCTGCCTGATCTGCTGTGTTTTTCTCTTGACTCAACTTGAACCATGGCAACTGGGGATTCAAAATGAGTAAGAGAAATGAATACTGTCATGGATAGGAAAGCATGAATTTATCCTAGGAATCCCACCTGGTTCTTTAGTGTCCTTTAAGAATAGAAAGCTACCATCATACTTGGTCAGGTCCATATGTAACTCTAGACCCACAGTGATGTGGTTAATTTTTTGCTGCCCTCTGAAATGATCCAACCTTCTTCAGAGAAGCAGTTCATCATCAATTGCTAAACTGCAATTACAGAATGGACAATAAGTGTTGGTCAATGAGATGCACATTATGTGAATGAATAAGATCAAAATTATGCTCATTATTATTGAAAAATGTATTGCTAAACCTTACCAGCTTTCAGAAAGACTTGTCCATTCCTCCAGCTCAGTATATAATATCTGAAAGTCTGTTTTATATAAACATAACTCAACTGCTGGTCGTTGGCATGTCCTTCACTGTGTGTTGACAAATTAAACAATTTTCACTGCCAATTTTATCAACAGCTGGATGAAAATATCTGCTGAAGGTTATATATTTTGGGAGGGCTGCTCATGATTAATAATAAAAATTACAATTTCAACCCATTTGCTGCCCTCACCAATTAAGAACAATGTAAGTAATGTAAACCCCCTCATTATCTTTCTCCCTTAGGAACGATATAGGCAGCATGTTCAAGTGCTTTGCATATTAAAATAAGGGTATGTTGTGTGCTTCATTAATCTGGGAGTTATAAACAATACAAATGATAAGAAAGGCCGAACACATCACAGGGTAATGATACATTGTCAGAAAATGACTATAATTAACAACAAATGGTTATGCTTCAGCATTCTATATAACACATACTTTCAAGTTGCATTTATCTGAACTAAATAAAGAAAACACCAAAGAATGAACAACACAACTGTTATGCATTTTCTCAGGTCTCACGCAATAGACAAATACCATTTAAAGAAAATAATACAATATGCAGCATGGTTAAATTTACTCTGCTTTGGTTTGGAGTTCTATTTATAAATAAGCAGAATGCTTTGGATCCAAGTTTTATTTATGCAGCTTGACAGACAGTTTTGGGATAGATAGAAATGTTTATTTAGAGTCATAGAGATGTATAGCATGGAAATAGAACCTTCAATGCAATTCGCTCATGATGACCAGTTACCCTAAACTAATTTTAGTCCCATTTGGCAGCACTAGGCTCATATCCCTCTAAACCCATCCTATTCATATACCAATCCAGATGACTTTTAAATGTTGTCACTGAACCAGCCATCACCACTTCCTCTGGCAGCTCATTCCATACATGCACCACTCACTTAGGTCCCTTTTAAATATTTTCCCTCTCACCCTAAACCTATGCTCTCTAGCTCTGGATTTCCCTACCCAAGGAAAAAGACCTTATCTATTTACCCTATGCATGGCCCACGCGATTTTATAAACCTCTATAAGGTCACCCCTCAGCCTCCAATGCTTCAGGGAAAACAGCCCCAGCCTATTCAGCCTCTCCCTATAGCTCAAATCCTCCAACCCTGGCAACATCTTTGTAAATCTTTTCTGAACCCTTTCACATTTCACAACATCCTTCCTTTGGGAGGGAGACCAGAACTGCACACAATATTCCAAAAGTGATCGAACCAATATCCTGTACAACTGCAACATGATCTCCGAAGTCCGATAGTCAATGCTCTGACCAATAAAGGAAAGCATGCTAAATGCCTTCTTCACTATCCTATCTACCTGAAACTCCACTTTCAAGGAGCTATGAACCTGCACTCCAAGGTCTCTTTGTTCAGCAACAGTCCCTAGGACCTTACCATTAAATGTATAAGTCCTGCCCTGATTTGGCTTTTCCAAAATGCAGCACCTCGCTTTTATCTCAATTAAACTCCATCTGCTACTCCTCGGCACATTAACCCATCTGATCTAAATCCTGTAACCTTCATCGCTGTCTATTGCACCTCCAATTTTGATGTCATCTGCAAACTGACTAACCATACCTCCAAAATTCACATCCAAATCATTTATATAAATGATGAAAAGCAGTGTGCCCAGCACCGATCCTTGTGGAACACTAGTGGGCACAGGCCTCCAGTCTGAAAAGCAACCCTCCACCACCACCTTTTGTCTTCTACCTTCAGGTCAGTTCTGTATCCAAATGGCTAGTTCTCCATGTATTCAATGTGATCTATCCTTGCTCACCAGTCTAAATGAGAAATCTTGTTGAACGCCTTACTGAAGTCCATATAGATCATGTCTATGGCTCTGTCCTCATCAATTATCTCAATTAATTCTTCCAAAAACCCAATCAAGTTAATGAGACATGATTTCCCATGCACAGAGCCATGATGACTACCCCTAATTAGTCCTTGCCTTTCTAAATACATGTAAATCCTGTCCCTCAGGATTGCCCCGAAGTACTCTTCCACTGACAACTCAGTCACCTGCCCTGCCTTATTTCCCAACAGTAGGTCATGTTTGGCACCTTCTCTAGTAAGTAAATCCATATACTGAATCAGAAAATTTTCTTGTAAACATATAACAAATTCCTCTCCATTTCAACCCTTAACACTGTGGCAGCCTCAGTCTATGTTTGGAAAGTTAAAATCCCCTCCCATTGCCACCCTATTATTTGTACAGATAACTGAGATTTCCTTACAAATCTGTTTCTCAATTTCCTGCTGACTATTAGGGAGTCTATAATTCAATCCCAATAAGGTAATCATTCCTTTCTTATTTCCCAGTTCCACCCAAATAACTTCCCTGGATGTACTCCCAGGAATGTCGTCTCCAAATCATGACTCGTGAAATACAGCAGTAATGTCATCCCTTATCAAAAATGCCTCTTCCGCTCCTCTCTTGCCCTCCTTTCTATCCTTCTTATCGCATTTGTATCCTGGAACATTAAGCTGCCAGTCCTGTCCATCCCTGAGCCATGTCTCTGTAATTGTAATGATATCCCAGTCCTATGTTCCCGAATTCATCTGCTTTCCCTGTTAGGCCTCTTGCATTGAAATAAATGCAGTTTAATTTACCTCATTCTTTGCTTTGTTCCTGCCTGCCCTGACTGTTTGACTTGCTCCTTTTCTCAACTGTACCAGTCTCAGATCGATCTCTTTCCTCACTATTTCCCTGCGTTCCACCCCCCCAACCTTACTAGTTTTTCTTCTTATGTCATTAATTCCAATGTGTATAACGGCCCCCTGCTGTCTGACTCCCCTTTGAGAATATTTGCACCCTCTGTGGGATATCCTTGATCCTGGCACCAGGGAGGCAACACACCATTTTGATTTTTTTTGCTGTCAGCCACAGAAACATCTATCTGTGTCTCCTATCTCACAATCAATTAATTGAAACCTGACATACCCTTCGTTACATTAGAGCCAGTATCGATACCAGAAACTTGGCTGTTTGTGCTACATTCCCCTGAGAGTACATCACCCCCTACATTTTCCAAAACAGTATACTTTTTTGAAATGAGGATAATCACAGCAGACGCCTGCACTACCTGCCTCCCTCTCCTACCTTTCCTGGTGGTAACCTATCTACCTGAACTGTATCTGCATTTTTTCTCCTTTCCTATAACTGCTATCCATCGCACCCTTTAGTTCCTGTAAATTCCTCATTGCCTCTAACTGCCATTCCAACTGATCCATGAAATCTGATGGGATTTGCAACCTTTAAAAAGAAGTTAGTAATTTGCAATGAATAAAGACCTGGAAAGTAGGTAATTCAGACCCGTTCAAATTGTCACAATTACAGGAAATAAATGTTTGACTATATAGTGTTATGATCCTGGACCTGACAACCAGATTTATGATATAATCTGGCTAGGGATCAGTAAGGTTTCCTTTTCAAACAGTGTGAAGTCCAGGTTGTTAGGGTGGAATGACTAAATGAAACCATGTACTCTCCCAGCATCAAAGAGTTTTGTTTTATCCCAATGGGGAGAAGGTCTCTGTGCAGTCCATGGCTTTTCCATTGAAGAAAGAAAAAAGATACACCCTTTTTTAAACATTTGAGCCTGCCTTTGGATGTTGCTGGAGGAAGAGCGCCTCATCTTCCGCCTAGGAACCCTCCAACCACAAGGAATGAACTCAGATTTCTCCAGTTTCCTCATTTCCCCTCCCCTCACCTTGTCTCAATCCCAACCCTCGAACTCAGCACCACCTTCCTAACCTGCAATCTTCTTCCTGACCTCTCCGTCCCCACCCCCACCCCTACTCTGGCCTATCACCCTCACCTTAGCCTCCTTCCACCTGTCGCACTTCCAAAACCCCTCCCCCAAGTCCCTCCTCCCTACCTTTAATCTTAGCTTGCTTGGCACACTCTCCTCATGCCTGAAGAAGGGCTCATGCCCGAAACGTCGATTCTCCTGCTCCTTGGATGCTGCCTGACCTGCTGCGCTTTTCCAGGAACACGTTTTCAGCTCTGATCTCCAGCATCTGTAGTCCTCACTTTCTCCTTTTGGGTGTTACAAACTAATCATATTATAAATCAATTCCATATACATTTGATCAGATTAATTAAGTGATTGTGTGATCAACTGTCTTACCGTGATCTCACCAGCCTCCCTCATCACTTACGTTGGGCCTTCACAGCCCATCTTATTCAGTTACATTTCAAACTTTAGGCTCCTTCAATAATCTCTGCTAATAGGATGTGAGACCTTTCTAACTGCCTTTGCCTGAATATCAACTGGAATATAATTAAATCACTAACGTCCGTTAACTTAATACTCCATTTAACTAATACATATTTTATTAAGTGCGACTATAATTACCCAGAGTTCCTAACCGATGTAGATCAGTCCCTTCACATTGATCCAAGATTGTGCCAAAGCATGGTGACTCATTTTGAGCTTTCTACAGCAGATCTTTATTGTACACACCTTACACTCATTCTGCTCTTTTAAAACTCAGTTCTAAGTCTGTTTGAAGACTGCTTGTCAAAAAAGTTAATCTGAATGTTCCTCAACCAGAAATCATGGATGAACCAGGATACCCATTGCCTACTGAAGACAATTTGCATGGATTAGACTTCTGAATGGACCCCTCAAATAGAGTCATAGAGTTATACAGAGGTACAGTGCAAAAACAGACCCTTTGGTCTAACTCGTTCATTCTGACCAGATATCCCAACCTCATCTAACCCCATTTGCCAGCACTTGGCCGATATCCTTCTAAACCCTTCCTATTCACATACCCATCAGATACTGTAATTTTAACTGCTGTAATTGTACCAGTCTCTGCAACTTTCTCTCACAGCCCATTCCATACACACACCACCCAGTGCATTGAAAAGTTGCCCCTTAAGTTCCTTTTATATTTTATCTCTCTCACCCTAAACCTTTGCCTCTAGTTCTGGACTCTCCCACCCCTTGGAAAAGACCTTGTCTACTTATCCTATCCATGCTCCTCATGATTTTATAAACCTCTGAGGTCACTCCTCAGCCTCCGACAAAATTAATGTTGATCTATGTTTTTGAGAACCTTCTCTGCAACTGTAAGAGTGTATTCCTCACTCTGTTCTAATAGTCTTCAGTGCTTTGTATGGCATGATCTGTCTGTATTACATGCAAAAAAATAACTTTTCACTTTAGCTTAGTACATGGGACAATAGTAAATTAAATCAAATCAAATCCTTTCTATCCCATGCTAAATGTCAAACTGTGTGCTAGCCTGAAAAGGGGCTTCTATTTCTCAATGATACTCCTTATCAAACTGTCTCTATACAAGTAGTTGCATTTGCTTCTATTTCAACAGAATCCATTGTTTGCACTTTACAAGACGTTTGTATGTTACCCTGATCTTCTTTCCTTGGATATGATCCTTCTATGAAGGCTACATTACTTTAGTAATATAGTTTAAATTTGAAAAGCAGACTGCAGAAGCTGTTGTTTCAGATAAAAATCATCCTCACCAAGTTTATGTCAACTGAGAATCAGTATCAGCCATTTTATGTTGCTTCAGCCATAAGCAGCACTGGCAAAGAGAATAAAACCCCTCAAGATTTTATAGATTTGAACAAACAATAGAATTCACTATTCAAAGTTAGAATGATTTTTATATATTTTGTATACGTTAACTTGTACTTAAACAACTGGAATAAACCTAAAATAAGGAGGGGTAACAGCCAAATTATGTTCAAACATCCCACAAAATAAATCAAATAGCAAATACTATCCAGGTAGATTCCATGGTTCCTCAGCAATTTCCCAGGCATTAGGTTAGCATATCTCATTACATATTTACAAGGCATTCCAATTTCTTCTCTTTCAAAGACCTAGTTTTTGACTCCACAAAAGGCACTGTCTCTTGTCCTGGTAGTTCAAATGTTTCTCCAGGAATAACATTTTCCTGGTTTCTTGGAAGTACACTCCAGCACTTACTCACAGGTGTAAATCCAACATTTTCACAGACAGGTATCGTCAGAAAGCGGGTAGTGCCTGGCATCTTTTTTTGCCGGATCACTCATTTTGACCAGTTGCACTGAGAAATGACTGCATTTGGCCTTTTAATCCCCACTCTCTGCTGCGATTGCTAACATGTGGCTTCTTCTAAACCCTAACTCTAACCCATAGTTGCTGACTGATTTCTAGAGTGTCTCCTGAGTTCTGAATACTCTACATTTAACTGAGCCCCAGGCAGTGTCCATTATATAACCTTTCCATAGTCTAACTAAATTTTGGTTTTGAATGGAGCCTGCTTCTATCTCCTTCTGTCTTCTAACTTCAATGCACTGTGACCTTTGACCTGCTCTTCAGTGACCCTCGAAGTGTTTAAATTTAGATGCATATTATACAATAAATGGCAGAACCCTTGGGAACATTGAAATACAGCAAGATCTGGCCGTACAGGTCTACAGATCCCTGAAAGTGGCAACTCAAGTGGATAAAGTGGTCAACAAAGCATTCAGCCCACTTGCCTTCATTGGCTGGGACATCACATATAAAAGTTGGCAAGTTATGTTGGAGCTGTAGAAAACATTAGTTGGCCACATTTGGAATATTGCATTCAGTTCTGGTCATCACATTCCCAGAAGGAAAGGGCGCAGAGAAGCTCTACTAGGAGGTTGCCTGATCTTGAGGGTTTTATATGAGGACGGATTGATAAACTCAGATTGTACCCACTGGAAAGACAGAGGCTGAGAGGCAATCTGATAGAGGACCATTCCTTGAATGATAAAAAGTTGCAGCATGCTGCTATGCAGAGGGACCTGGGTGTCCTTGTGCATGAATCGCAGAAGGTTGGTCTACAGGAGCAACAGGTAATTAGGAAGGTAAATAGAATTGTGTTCTTCATTGTTAAAGGGATTGAGATTAAAACAGGGAGGTTATGTTGTCGCTTATAAGGGCTGGTGAGGCCACACCTGGATTAATGTGTGCAGATTTGGTCTCCTTTCTTGAGAAAGGATGTACGGCACTAGAATGGGTACAGAGGAGGCCCACTTGATTGATTCCGGAGTTGAAGCAGTTGATTTAGGATGACAGATTGAGTAGACTGAGATTATATTGATTGGAATTCAGAAGAATGAGGGGGAATCTCATACAAGCATATAAAACTATGAAGGGAATAGATAAGATGGAAGTAGAGATGATGCTTTCACTGCGGGTGAAACTAAGACAACATAGCATAGCCTCAAACTTAGGGGGAGCAGATTTAGGATCGAATTGAGAAGGGACTTCTTCACCCAGAGGGTTGCGAATCTATGAAATTCCCTGCCCAGTGAAGTAATTGAGGCTTCTTCAGTAAATGTTTTTAAAGCTGCAATAGATAATTTTTTTGAACAGTAAAAGAATTAAAGATTATGGTGAGAGGGTGGGTAAGTGCAGCTGAGGCCACAGAAAGGTCTGCCATAATCTTATTGAATGGCAGAGTAGACTTGAAGGGCCAGATTGCCAACTCCTGCTCCTATTTCTTATGTTCTGATGGACACAATTATGAGATGCATCGATAGGGTGGACAGTCAGAGGTGTTTTCCCAGGGTGGAGAGAGGGCACAGGTTCAAGATGAGAGTGCAGAAGCTTTGGGGAGCAGTGCAGGGTGGTGGGTGCCATGAACACATTGCCAGTGGAAGTGGTGGAAGCAGACACATTAGCAACATTTAAGGTGTATCTTGATAGACACATGAATGGGAGATCAACAGAGGGATAGGAACCTCCCATGGATGATATCTACTGGATCTAAATAAGGATAGATACGGCACAGGCTTGTTGAGTGGAAGGGCCTGTTCCTCTGCTGCATTGAATTAGATTGCATTATATTGAATGACCTGTTGTAAACATTGCAACAAACCCTACCCCCAATGCACGACAGGACTGAATGTAGCTAATACCTATTTTAGAACACAAAGTTTGCTGTATGTTACAAAGTTCACAGCTTGCTCGTATTCTCATTCAAAATTGATTCAAAAATAATGAATTTCATCACAGCTGTAAAATATGTTGCTGAAACACCCGATAATAGTACCATCTCACTTAGAGAGTGTCTTTTTGAGACCTGATATCAGTTCAAATCATGATATATTTTCTGATTATTTCTACTCTCTGATACAGTCAGGTCATTAATAGACTGGGTTGTTAATAGAAGGTGAACTGCAAATGTGATAGCAAATTTCCATACCTTCATTAAATCTTGGACAACAAAATGCTTATCTATACAAAATGGCTGCAAAATGGGGAGAGTATTTGTGATCTACAAATTACGTTTTACCTTTTCTCATCACTTGGGTTAGGGTTAGGCTCTTAATTCTTAAATTAAAATTGCAAGGATTTATGAATTTATTTAAGAGTATAGGCTTGCATTGAAAGGGGAAGATTTAAAAGGGACCTGAAGGGCAATTTTTTTCACACAGAGGGTGGTGCATGTATGGAATGAGCTGCCAGAGGAAGTTGTAGCTGTGTGTACAATTACAACACTTAAAAAATATTTGGACAGGTGCAGGAATAGAAAAGGTTTAGAGAAATATGGGCCAAGCTCTACAAATAAGTTAGACCAAAGCGTCTGTTTCCATGATGTATGATTCTGACTTTATTTACAAGAGATGTTGAAAGAGGAAATCTTTAGAGTTCTGCATACTCAGGTACCAGCTCTATATGATTTGGCATAACCATGACTTTTCTCTCTAGACATAAGTGATATAAATATTGTTAGAGTTAAGGTAGAGTTACTAGGGTCAATAACCATCCTAGTCAAGAGTAACGTCTAAGCCACAAATTTGTCCTTATGTGACATTAAAAATACTCCACAGAAAACTTTAAAACACTACACTAATGAAATTCTTCAACAGCAGAATCACAAGCTCACTTGTCACCTTTGAGACACATCAATACAGTTTCACAGAATTATTTTATTGATTGCAGCCTGCAATGCAATATCAGAGAAGGTGTACATCCTGGGAAACACTGCTTGCAATGTAGGGTAAGGTCAACAGTGTGGGTTCAATTCCTGCAGTGGCTGAGATTACTATTAAGAACTCTCTTTCTCAACTTCTCCCTTCACCCAAGGCATGGTGACCTAGAGTTTAAACCACCACTAGTTGTCTCTCTCCAATGAAAATACAACCCTATGGCTCAATAGTACAATGGTGACTTACCTTTATCTTATACAGGGCATGAATGAAGTTGAAGAGATTAGGAGTGAAGACCATGAGAGTACTGAAGAGGAGCTGTTGTAAATTCTAGTTTTAATAGCTGACTGACTGAGTTGACCAAGGCAGAGAATTTCAGAGCAGTATTTAATGCAGCATGTTGTAAAACGAGAAATACTCAGAAAGGGATATAATGGGGTGCAAAGGATTTTGTAGAAGATGGATCATTGATTTTAGATGATAACGTTGTTATTCTACCCTAATCAGGGAATGTATTATCACTAGACTGTTAACACAGATACCCTAGAGACTTAGTATTGAATCCTACTGTGTCAGGTGGCAAAATCTAGAATTAACAGTCTAATTGTGACTATGAAAACCCCATTGTTTGAAAAACTCATCTGTTCATAAATGTCCTTTAGGGAAAGAAACAGCTCCCCTTAGTTTCTGTTGCCTTGTCTTATGTTTCCAGGCCCACAGCAAGATATTGGACTCTTAACTGCCCTTTAGACAATTAAGTTAGGCAATAAATGTTGGACGAGCCAGTGATGTCCACAATCTTATGACTGAACTAAACAGACCTGTAAGGATGCTCAAATCCTTAGATATGGGCACAGTTTTTGAAAATTTTGGGCAAGGTTTTTTATTTGAAGGAGAACAGTTGAGGGAAAAAATGTTTCCAACTTTGAAGAAAAATAGAGGTTATTGGAGACAGTGGACACAATATGAGAACTGGAAATCTTCTGGAATTTGGATGACAATTGCAAAGAGAGAAACTGGAAAAGACATTAGTGGGAGACCAGATTAGACAAAGGAAAACAGTGTATTTCAGATGTCAAATATTATACAGACAAAGAAGAACAAAAAAAACATGTATGGTAAGAAACTATGGCGTGTCCAAACTCAGGATGATTAACATAAAATGACCGTGCATGAAACTCAGAAAATTACTTTCTACCCAGAGAGTAGTTTATTATAGAGTATGCTACCGCAGACTGAGATAAAAAGGTATTGACGCATTTAAATTGGAAAATACATGAGGGAGTAAGGCATAGAGGGATATACTATTCAGATTGGATGCAGTACAGATGGAGCACCAAAATAGGAATAGCCAATTGAGTTGAATTGCCTATTGGTTGTGCTGTCATTTATGTAAACAATGCAGTAATTAGACAAGATCTCTTGTCCTCAAGCAAAGTGGCTGTTCAGAAACTTGTTCAAAATGGGGTAGAGCTTCTATTTCTGCAATGAAGTGGAAAATGAACTGACAGGGGAAAAGATGTTCAATACTCAGCATGAGTTTTTCTTTCAAAGTTTGACTTTATTCAGGAGCTAAAGTATAAACACAGCACCAGAGGTTCTTGCCTGAGGTAAAGGAGAAGTGCAAACCTTGCAGGCTTCATAGTGAACTCGTTGGATAACAAATACCCACGGAACATGCTTCTCACAAAATCTTCAACATAGTTGAAGAGAGATTATCTCCATTTACTTCAAAACCTTCCTTCCCCCTCCCCAATGGGGAAGCCATGGTTTGTAATGATCTTTTGAAAATGAATTCTTCAAAGTTAATTAAGGCAGTTGATGAGATTGATTTTCGAGCTGCTTTTGCACACCCCGTGGGTGAAATCTTCTGTTGTGTCGTTGGGGTTTGTTGTGTATATGTTTGGAAGGATTAATTCTTAATTGAATGCAGTAAGGACTGTCCAATGAGATAATGTCAAAAGCACTTAGAAGGACATTAGAGAACAATCTTGAGGGAGAAAAGGTCAAAGTCAAAATTCTCCAAATTTTTTGTTAAGAAATCTATAGCCTATTCTTACCATAGAATCCCTACAGTGTGAAAGCAGGTCATTTGGCCCATCAAGTCCATACTAACCCTCCAAAGAGCATCCCACCCAAACCTACTCCCCTACCCTATCCCTGTAACATTGTGTTTCCCATGGCTAATCCACCTAGCCTACACATCCTTGGACATGAGGGGCTATTTAGCGTGACTAATCTATCTAACCTGCACATCCTTGGACTGTGGGAGGAAACCCGTACATACACAGGGAGAATGTGCAAACTTCACATAGTCACCTGAGAACAGAATCGAACTCGGATCCCTGGTGCCGTGAGGTAGCAGTGCTAATGACTGAGCCACCATGTCTTCAAATATTTGCAGCAACACAATAAACTGCATCTTGTTCTTCAACAAAATTCTTCCCATTAGACCAGATGGTGGTTACCCTCACACACATTAGACAACATAATCCCTGAAAGAATTTACACATTTAGTAGTTATGGACGGCAATCTACACATCATGGTGGCCAACTGGGATCTGAAGAATAAACTCAGTAGCATCACTCCTAATGATGCTGATGCTGTCATCCGGAAGACTACAAACAAAACACATCCTGTGGATTGCTGGGAAAATCTTATAACACCCAACGGTAGCTCTTAAGAGAAAAGAACACTTTAAAGAATGGCACTTTTACTGAGAGACCCTGCGAAGTGAAGCATGGGAACAGACGAAATCCAAAGCTTGGTACAGGTTATACCACAAGCTGGTGGTCTATGAGAGTAATCCCAAGTATGAATTTAACCATGTGAGCTGACTTAGGGACTGTAAACTTAAATATCTCTGGCCTAAAGGGAAACCTTAAGTAATGCAGCAACTCACTCTGAAAGCGCAAGAAGCTTACATAGAATTAACAGGATTAACAGGGCCAAGAGGCAAGCCTAGATAACATAGGAGTGAGGATCCTGGAAAGTCACAATGCCCCTCATTTAAAGAACCAAATTATTTTAGTCTCACATGGATTTGCTTTTCTTCAGATTCCATGTTGTTTAAAGGCATGAAAGTCTTCCATGAAAGTTACAAAGAGTGGGAAATCCTTCCAGAACAAGAATAAAAAATTCAGAAACTTCTTTTCTACCCCAGTGAGTAGTTCAACATGGAATCTGCTACTGCAGGCTGTTGATACATTTAAATTGGAAAAGACTCAAGGGGATAAGGCATAGAGGGATATACCAATCAGACTGGATGCATAACAGATGGAGTGGGTGTAGCACGATGGCTCGATAGTTAGCACTGTTTCCTCACAGCGCCAGGGACACGGGTACAATCCCACCCTCGGGTGACTGTGTGGAGCTTGCACAATCCCCCAGTGTCTGTGTGGGTTTCCTCTGGGTGCTCCAGTTTCCTCCCACAGTTCAAAGATATGTAGTTAAGTGAATTGGCAATGCCAAGTGTTCAGGGATGTGCAGGCTAGGTGGATTAGTCATGGCAAATGCATGGTAACAGGGATGGAGTGGATCTGGCTGAGATGCTCTTCGGAGGATTGGTGTGGATTTGATAGGCTGAATAGTCTGCTTCCACACTGTAGGGATTCAATGATTCTATTAAGAGTTGCAAAATATGGGAAAACCAATAATGCTGCAAAAGAAAAACCCTAAAACAGATAATTATGTTAAGAACCAATGATTTAAGGAAAAAAACATTGCCAGGAAGATTTAATCTCAGGGGTGAGCCAGGAAGAAGACAAAACTGGACATCATAGAGAAAAAAATTCTCATCATATGGAATAGCTTCTAAATTGGATGCTAAATCGCTGATAAATGATTGAATCAAATACTGTACATGATTAGGAGTACTGCAATTGATGCTATTGAATTCAATAGGAAAGCAATAGACAACAGAAGCTCAAGGAATAGCTAGTTGAGAAACAGACGAATAAACCATCAGTTAAGAAACAGCTGATGGAAGAATTCACAGGGTTTTCAAAGCTCAAAAGGAACCTATATGAAACGTAAAATCTCTTGAGGTTAATTATGTTGGAATAAGAGTTTTCTTCCATAGTGTCAGTGAAATTAAAAAGTTTGACTAAACTGATTTGGTAGGAATATCTTTCACTTCTATGAAAACAGAAGAGGATAGAGTCTCATTATCAACTAACTTCAAGAAGAAAAGCGAGCAAAGAGGCAGCAAGTGAAAATTGTACCTCACTCAACACAGTTGAAGCATCTACAGTTAAACGGAGTCAGATTGTAATATAGTAGTGAGCAACTATCATGACAAATTCAAGTCACATACCAGACATTGAGATGGCTAGGAAGGGACAGTAGATTGCCTGACCTCCCCACATTCCAAGAAGAATCTTCAATAAGCATAATAGATATCACATTAAGCTGGATGGAATATTCAGGGAACAAGTGAGGAAGTGAACACGTTGATTTCACCAGTAATTCAAATGCTGAGGGTGAGCGAGAAAGTTCAAACTAATCGTTAAATTGAAGCCTAAAGTCTACGTGTTTCAGAACAGAAATGTAGTTAGATTGAAAACAAAGACACACTGACACAAACTGTAGGTACGGTACATGTATCATTATGATGATGTCATAAGAATACTTGAGCAATATCTAAAGTTTTAAGATAGGAAAGAAAAACATTTCTGTTCCAACAGGAATAATATCCTCAGTGAAAGAAATGGGAGAGATTTAATTTCAAAAGAGAACCCAAGACAGCAGAGAATTAAGAAGCCAGTTCAAGACAACTACTTTTTACATCACAAACTACCAGTCTTCCTCGTCTGAAGAGAGTACATTCAGGGAAAGTAGTAAGACTTTCAGATTGTTTAAATTTGCAAGGTCAAAGACTTGAAGTGAAATGGGGTAGTGGTAAATTTAATTTTACAAGCAAACAGAAGTTATCATAATTAAAAAAAACGAACTTGTGGAGAGATGTTGTTTATGAAACTGGAAAATGTCATGCAGAGTTAATACTTGATAACAGCAACTATAATAATGTCATGAGGACTTGGTAGAAAATTCAAGAATCTCATGGGAGACAGACCTAAAAACATGTTGTCCCCGTGTGTAATGGAGAGCAGATTCTTATAATCTACAGCTAGTTGTAGAAATGCAAAAAATACAACAAATTGTTTACTTGAGCCCTTATTAGAGCAGAAAGTGATTACGCTCACACATTCTGAATCATGTGAAACTCTAAAGAGCCTATTCACTTAAAAGATATGACAATAGCACAAAAAACAAGGTTTTTATATCTTTGGAAATGAATAGTGACTTTCCTAACCATTAAAATAAACATCAGTGGTAGAGAAAGGCAAGTTCTGAAATAAACAAATGGAAAATATTTCCCCCAAACCCTTCGCCTTGCAAATGACTGCTTTTTCTGACATGGAATCAACAAGCTTTAAAGATCAACAAAGTATCTTTAATGTTGCAGAGAGTTGGTCATGTCCATTATTTGAGTACTATTTTGAGAGTAAAGTGGTGTGTTGTGCGCATGGGTGAACCTCTGTTGCAAAACAGATTGGATGCCATAGGTGTTAGCTCATGATACTTCGTGCCCAATGGAAATATACAGAGCAGGCAAGTCATACTGTCAATCAGTGAACAGCACTGATTTGACAAAACACCCCCATTCTGGAGCTCAGTGTTCTACATGGTCAAATAAATGCCAGGCAGCAACACGTGCCTTGCATCAGTATTTTTTGAAGAGATTCTGAAACACTTTCAGAGTAGTTACTGATTTTTTCTGGCAGTTTTACAAGTGTTCAGTTCATTTGAAAGTTGCAAAGTTTGATAAGAATGTGGAGAAAGACTTTTTTCCTGATGTTAAAGATTCTACACAAACCGATGGCAGCTCGACATGGATGCATTCCACTTGCAATTGAACTTGACTGGGCGTAGGAGCAGAGGTTACAGAGGCCATAAGTTATCAGGGAAGAAGTAGAACATTCAGCCCTTCATACCTCCTCCACAATTAAATTAGGTTATGGTTGATCTGATAATCCTCACCTCCACTTTCCTGCTTTTTCCACCATGATACCCTTACTGATTAAACACCTCTATATTTCAGCCTTAAGACCCAGCCTCGAATCTCTGGTAAAGACTGCCACAGATTAACCACTCTCTGAGAGAAGAAATTTCTCCTCATCTGTATAATAAAGGGGTGCCCTCATTCTCCTACTCAATCCTACTCCTGTACTTTCGCTGGGGGAAACTGCAGGTGGATTTGAAGGTCAATCTGGAGCAGCTCTGGCTCTGGAACACCTGGTTTTCTCAGACTGCACCTTCCCAGTGTCACAGGCAGCAGTCTGGGCTGGCTGACTGATAGACAACAGCAAAGGCACTGATAGAAATTTGGCCATAGTGGAAACTAGAAAGAGATGAAGCTGAGAAGGTTACTCAGTAGAGACACAGGCGTTCCCCCTCAGGTATTGCCTCAATAATTTAAGTGATCAATTAAGGGTCAGATTACTGGGTGGATGTGAAATCCTGGAAGCCACTTTTATCGCTGGTATCTACAGCCTTGGTAGCAGAAAGCTGAATGCATGGGGATTCAGTGTCTGAGCACTTTTGGTTAGTTTTTGTAAGCGTAATGATGAAAAAAGTTATTTTGTTTCTGATTAAAATTACAGTGTTAGTCTGCTTAGCCAATATAATTTAGATATGTCAATATTCTGGTGTGAAATCCTTCTCCCTTAAATTTGATTTTTCATTCACCAGAAAAAGTTGGTGTTCAATTTTTTTTTAATATATGCGATTCACTCCTTCCTTCCATCCCATCGGTTCACTGTCAGGTAAGGTGCTGGTGTAGTGACAATGCTCCAGTTTGGTTCATCCAGAAGCCCATGTTGTTACCCTTGGGTCGTGAGTTCAAATCCAACTCCAGCAACTGGTGGAGATGCAAATCAACTCACAGATCTTGAATCGAAAGCTGGGACTGAATTTGCCCAGCCCCTGAATGATGTGGGCAATTGGGGGAAAAGTAGCATGATCAGGTAAAGTCTAATTCTCGACAGTGTAAAGAGGGTCTGGAACAAAATGTTGATTTTACATTCAGTGAACAGCACAGGGCTATTGTCATGTATTTAATTTCATGAATGCCTAGTAGTAGTTAATTTATATGTAGTTTAGTATTCTCCCATGCAGTGGATAGAACCTTAGAGAGTGTTTTAACATGATATGGCACTAAAAATGGATAACCCTGTGTAGGTGGATTCTTGCAGTTCAAATTATAATGACTGCTGATCTGATGATGTGAAGTAGCAATATATTTATTGTTACAAAGTCGAATGAGTATATGTTTGCAATATAAAAAAAGTGTTTTCTAAATATTGAAGTAAACTTAAAGTGCAGGCTCTGCTGCCTGAGAGGAAAGGTTGGGGGATGATCTGTTCCAAAATAGATACATGTAAAAATTGGCTGTTAAATGGATACCTGAGTCTTGGTTGCTGTTTTGACAACAATTGAATTTAGCCAATTGGTTTAAATTATGTTCAGGTTACTAGAACCCAATCCACTTTGAATTTATTATTTTGACAACATTGGACCAATGACAAGGATTGATATTGGGAGCTATAAAGAATGTAGATATTTTGAAAGTTGATGGGAGCAACTGCCATCAATCAGCCGAGCAACCGCCATAGAGCTGGAGAGCTAACTACCCACCTAAACTCTTGTTCTCAAATAAATTAGAATATACTCTTTCTCAAAGGTATCTTTGCCTGTAAAGCATACTCACAGTAAAAAGGAAAGAAGAAGACCCGGGGAGATCAGTAGACAGAAACTTGAATTTAACAGAGAAGATAGAGACTGTGTGGACTTGAGGTTAAGTTAATGTAATGTTTAATAATTGTGTTATTGGAACAGTACGTTAATGGATTGTGTTCAGTTAGAGGAACAAGTTTTCAATTTGTCAATAGTTTTGTGTAGTGTTCTGTTAGGAAAATAAATTGTTACTTTTCTTTAAATAGTGGAAATGAGGAGTTCTCTGTCACTTCCTCACATTTTAACAGATTACAAGGTGAGGCAAACTTTTCTGGGTATTTGATTTTAATTAACAGAGAGGGTCGACCTCCGCATCATAACATTTTAAATGTGAGCATTTATTTGCAAACAAATACCACCCATGCTACTTCTGTGCACTGAGAAATGTTCTCTTGTTTGCATAGCTGGGATTTCAATATGGCTGCCAATGGGAATTCTGGGTGAGCACTTCCACCACTGATGATTACTTAATAGTGATGCCGACATTGTGAAGGGAATAACAGACAATTACACTCACTCACGCTCACAGAGAGAAATTTTCCATGAAACTTCCCAGTTTTGGTAAAATTCAGTACCTTGTCTCAGTAACAGTGATTATCATTAATTGCTGTTCAAGCCCTTGATGTTGTGCTGAACTCTGAACTGCTCTATTGAATAGTCCAGCAAGATAATTAGTTAATGGACAATTAAGGAACAAATTGTGGCCTTGCCAATGATGCCCACAAAACATGAAGAATATTAAAAGTATTCTTCACTCACACCACCACCTCCATAGGCTTCAATTCTTGCAATTCTGACTAAATGAATTGTATATGTCCTACCCTGTTTGCCTTACCAAAATGCAACACCTCACATTTATCCAAATTAAATACGATCTGCCACTCTTCAGCTCATTGGCCTAGTTGATCAAGATCCGTTGTAATCTTAGATAACCTTCTACTCTGTCCACTATACCAATAGTTTTGGCATCATTCACACACTTACCAAACACGATTCCTAAATTCTCATCCAAATCATTTATATAAATGATGAACAACAGTAGACCCAGTACCAATCCTTGCAGAATACCACTGGTCACAGGCCTTCAGTCTGAAAACCAATTCTCCATTAACATCTGCTGTCTCCTAGCATCAAGCCAATTTTGTATCCATTTAGCAAGCTTTCCCTGAATCTCATGTGGTCTAACTTTACTAGCCAGTCTACCATGCAGAACCTTGTCAAAGACTTTACTAAAATCCATGTACACAATGTCTACTGTGCTGCCCTTAACTATCTTCTTCGTTACTCCCTCAAAAAACTCAATCAAGTTTGTGAGACATGATTTTGTACACACAAAGCCATGCTGAATATTCTTAATCAGTCCTAACCACTCCAAATGCACGTGAATCTTAACTCTGAGAATCCTATCCAACAACTTACCGTTCATTGATGTCAGATTTACTGGTCCATAGTGCCCAGGCTTCTCCTTACAACCTTTCTTAAAGGAAGGTGTAACATTAGGCCCCATGCAGTCCTCCGGCATCTCACCTGTGGCTGTAGATGATACAAATGTCTCTGCTGGGAGCACTACAATTTCCTTCCTAGCTCCTACAATGTCCTGGGATACTCCTGACCGGGTGCCAGAGATTTATTCACCTTTATGCTTTCTAAGATCTCCAGCATCTCCTCTTCTGTAATATGGAGGTTTTAAAGACATCAATATTTATTTATTTGCTTTCAGACTGTGCAGTGATTCTTCAAAAATAGATTGATCTTAAAAATAGTTATTTTCTCATTTCCATTCACAATCTAAATTACGGAAAAATAAAAACAATACAATAGTTACAAGAAATAAAATGTTCTCATTCTCAAGAATATTCAGACTATGGAAATATATCAGAATCAAACATACTGACTTGTTACATCACAGCAGAATAAACATTTCCTGAATTAACCACTTTCAGTACATAGTACAAAATATGAGCCTACAACCAATACAATGTTTAACTTCATCATTGTTTTTAATAAGAATCAATTATGGAGTACATGATAGTACTAGTTATTACGAATTATGAAGTAATTAAAATACAGTCATAGAGGTGTACAGCATGGAAACAGACCCTTTGGTCCAACTTATCCATGCCTACCAGATATCTTTATAGTCCCATTTGCCTGCACCTCGACCATATCCCTTCAAACCCTTCCTATTCATAGGTCCTTTTAAATGTTGCAATTGTACCAGCCTCCACCACTTCCTCTGGCAGCTCATTCCACACACACACCACCCTTTGTGTGAAAAAGTTGACCCTTTGGTTTCTTTTATATCTTACCCTCTTACTCTAAATCTATGCAATCTGGCTCTGGACTCCTCAACCCCAGGCAAAAGACTTTGTCTATTTATCTTATCCATGGCTTTCATTATTTTATAAGCCTCTATAAGGTCACCGCTCAGCCTCTGACACTCCAGGGAAAACAGCCCCAGCCTGTTCAACATCTCCCTGGAGCTCAAATCTTCCAAACCTGGCAACATCCTTGTAAATCTTTTCTGAATCCTTGCAAGTTTCACAACATCCTTCCAATAGGAAGGAGACCAGAATTGCATGCAATATTCCAAAAGTGGTCAAACCAACGTGCTGTACAGCCACAACATGACCTCCCAACTCCTGTACTCAATAAACAAAAGCATACCAAACACCTTCTTCACTATCCTATCTACCTGTGACTGTACTTTCAAGGAGCTGTGAACCTGCAATCTAAAGCTTCTTTGTTCAGCAACACTCCCTACGACCTTACCATTAAGTGTATAAGTCCTGCTAAAATTTGCTTTCCCAAAATGCAACACCTCACATTTACCTAAATTAAATTCCATCTGTCACTCTTCAGCCCATTGATCCATCTAATCAAGATCCCGTTATAAACTGTCCCCTCCCCCTCCAACTATGGTGTCATCTGCAAACTTACTAACTATGCCTACTATGATCACATCCAAATCATTCATATAAATAATGAAAGGTAGTGGACCCAGCACCGATCCTTGTGACACTCCATTGGTCACAGACCTCCAGGCTGAAAAACAACCCTCCACCACCACCCTCTGTCTTCCACCTTTGAGCTAGTTCTGTATCCAATAATTATATCAAAATAAACATTGAATAGTAAATTGATCTAAAGAGAAATGTTGTGGAATAACTCCACTAGAAATAAGTGTGAATTATACACATCCATTCAGAAATAATTGTGTAGGATAACCAGACAAGTAACATTATAAATAATGATGGTATTGTAATAAATAGAAGCATCTTTTTTCTCAAATGCATTGAGATGTCAACAAATTAATACTCTGATATGTTCAAATATCACAATTTCCATGTCTTCCTAGAACCTTTGATTTTGCAGAGTGCCAGATGGTGCCACAATGTCAGAGATGGCATACCGCTGTTCCAATGTGGCACAGTCATTTTCCTTGCTTGGTAAAAGGAGGAATTTATTACACAGCAATGACACAGGATTCATTTTCTGTCATCTGTCTGATACACGCAGCTAAATGTTCACCTATGTTTCAGAAAAGATAGACGTATTTTAAAATCACCTGATCAGGTCATTGAGATTTTGTAATGTGCTTCATAATTAATTAACAATTTTCAAAGTGCAATCATTGTATCACTTTTTTAAGTAGTGCTGGTGTACCAAGAGAACTCTTTTTCTGCTTCAAATTTTGCCCTGGGACTTCACCCAGAACAAACAGATGGCACTTCTGTTAAAGAGCTTATGTGAATGTTGTTATCAGTACGTATCCTCTTTTTACTACTGGACAGAACAATAATCTAAAATTGGCATCATATCAGCACTCAGGTAGCTCCTTGACTGATTAACTGCAGATATTTTATCTCCAGACATTGTACTTCCCCAGCAGTGATTTCCATTGTCAGGGCTAGGGCATACAGTCATAACACAAGTCTACATCTGCTGAGGAGGGCATTGAACTTGTTCTGTTAATGCTGTTAGGAATCATGTTCTAGCTACATAGACAATGAAGCTAAACAGCATCCCCAACATAGATTAGACGTTCAAATCCTGGATCTGGGTTCACAATCTTGTGGTGTGAAATTGTACTAAAAAAAAACACAGAGCAGTCACAAAGGACCTATAAGTCAACACTTCATACAGGGAAGGCAGCTACAAATAGTTACTGCATTTTAATAAAAGTCTAAGTATTTGATACATTCCTTCTGCAATTACTTTGGTAATTCAACCCAATTATATTCAAGATTTTCTGTGTGCAAGCATTCTGTTCTATTTTTGATCTGGAAATGCAATAGTTTACACATAGTTCATTTCCACTGATTATTAAAACAAGTTTAATTTAGGGATAACTAAATAATTTAAGTCAACGAAGGCTGATCTTTTGCTCCTTTGGTTACCTGTTTCTCTTCTAATTAAGCTCTGCCAGATTAAATCTGACATCTTAAAACTCCTGATCCATAAACTAAGACTGGAAGGTATGTCCAACATTCCAGAAGATTCAGTCTGTTCCTCCCTCCTTCCCGATCCTCAACAAATCCAGTTCCTAAACAACTGATGATATTGTGCCATGGAATACATCTGACACATTGACTAGTATATTTTTAATTTAGCATTGAAAGAGAATCAAATAAAAGTTTTGAAACTTAATAGATTTTGTTTCAATCAAGAGAGTTAAGGAATTTACTTTTCTGGGAGAAAGTGAGGTCTGCAGATGCTGGAGATCAGAGCTGAAAATGTGTTGCTGGAAAAGCGCAGCAGGTCAGGCAGCATCCAAGGAGCAGGAAATTCGACATTTCGGGCATAAGCCCTTCATCAGGAACTTACTTTTCTGGTCAGTCATTTCAAAATATGGATAAGCTGTTTAGGGCGAAGATGAGGAGGAATTTATTCACTCAGAGAATGCTAAATGTCCTAGAAAGCTGTACAAAGCAGAGTTTGACACTTACCTCTCATTCACTAAATTGGAAATTTTACAATTGAGTCCCAAATCACTGGTTAAGAGTGAGGCTCAAGTACTGACCCTTGTGGTCACTGCTTGCCATCCTTCAAGTTGCCCATTAATCCCCAATTTTTATTGTCTTCTTGTTAACACGACTGCAAGTCATGCTAATATATTTCCTCCAATCCCATAAACTTTAATTTTCTTTATCAATCCCATGTGTGGAGCACCATCAAAATCTTTTAATAATCCAAAAAAACAACACGTCCACTGAATTTCTCTTATCTATTCTGCCAGTAACATCTTCAAAATCTCAAAAGGATTTGTACTGTACTTAGCATTGAAAGAGAATCAATGTACTCCTTCAAGCCCATGCTGAAACTGCCTAGTCAATTACTTTCTAAATATCCAGGCCTCTGTCAAGTTGTCAGGGCTTCCAGCACAATAAGTGAAGGGCAGCCTCCATTTCCAGCTGACAGGCTTAGATTCAGTCGGTCAGCCACTCGGGCTGGTCAGAGTCAGGATTCCCACCACATAATGGGTGAGGTGATGAATGTCAGGCAGCCAAACACCTGTCTTGACTCTCTGTCCTATTTTGGGCTGTCTTCCTCCTGTAATGAGAGTCACAGGGGCAGGTATTAAAGGAGATAAAATAAATGGCGCATATGTTGCTTTCGATACAGGTGCAGAGATGTCCCGAGTTAGTGAATAGGTAGCATTGAGGACACGCAGGGTCAGTTCTGTCAGGGGTTGGAGTAGGTTACAGCATGAGGCAATTCTTTTTTAATATTCACTTTTGTGACATGGGGATTGCTGGCTACCAGCATTTATTACCCGTCCTGAATTTCCTCAGACAAGGTGGTGCTGACCTGCAGTTCACATGCTGTAGTTTGTTCGATAATGCTTTTCGGGAGAAAGATTTCAGGATTTTGACTCAGTGACACTAACAGAACAGCAATATATTTTCAAGTCAGGATGGTGCAGGGCTTGAAAGTTCACTGCAGGTGGTGGTTTTCCCAGGTATCTGCTGCCTTTGTTGTCTAGGTGGAAATCATTGTGGATTTGGAAGGTGCTGTCTGAGGATCTTTGGTGAATTTTCTGCTGTACATATTGCAGATAGCACACACTGCTGCTATTGAGCATTGGTGGCGGAGGGAGTGAATGTTTGTGGATGCGATGCCAATCAGGTGGGCTGCTTTGTCCTGAATAATGTCAAGCTTCATGAGTGTTGTTGGGGCTCCACTCACCCAAGCATGTGGGGAGCATTCCATTACACTCCTGACTTGTGCCTTGTAGCTGGTGGACAGGCTTTCGGGAATCAGGAGGTGAGTTACTCGCTGTAATGTTCCTAACTTCAGACTTGTTCTTATAGCAATTGTGTTTAAATGGTGAGTCCAATTAAGTTCCTAGTCAATGGTAACCACCAAGATATCGATAGTGAGGGATTCAAATGATGTAACACCATTTAATGGCAAGGAAAGGTGGTTAGAATTTCTCTTATTGGAGTTGGTCAATGCCAGGCATTTGTGTGGCATGAATATTATCTGCCACTTGTCAGCCTAAGCCTGCCTATTATCCAGGTCTTGTTTGACTGCTACAATATCTGAAGAGTCTGAAATGGTGCTGAACATTGTGCTATCATCAACACTTCCTACCTTACAATGGAGGAAAAGTCATTGAGGAAGCAGCTGAAGATGGTTGGTCTAAGACATTACTCCGAGGAACTCCTGGAGCTGGAATGTTTGACCTGCAACAACCACAACCATCATCAAAAGTACCTGATTCCAACCACCAAAGAGTTCAGCCCCTGATTCTCATTGATTCTAATTTGCTAGGGCTCCTTGATGCCACATTTGTTCAAAAATGGCTTTGATGTTATTGGCTATCACTCTCACCTCCCCTCTGTAATTCAGATCTTTCGTCCATGTTTAAACTAAGGCTGTAATAAGGTCAGGAGCTGAGTGGTCCTGGTGGAACCCAAACTGGTATCACTGAGCAGGTGCTGCTTGATAGCACTGTTGAGGACACATTCCATCACTTTATTCATGATCGAGTGTAGACTGATGGGGCAGTAATTGGCTGGGTTGGATTTGCCCTGCTTTTTGCACAGGACATACACACAATTTTCCATATTGTCAGGTAGTTGCCAGTATTATAATTGCATTGGAACAGCTTGGCTAGGGGGAAGCAAGCTCTGTTGTGAAGCACAAGTCTTCATTACTACTGCGGAATGTTGTCAGGGTCTTTGCACTTCTTGGTGCCTCCAAGCATTTCTTGGTTTCAGGTGGAGTGAATTGAATTGGCTGAAGACTGGCATCTGTGATGCCAGGGACCACTGGAGGAAGCCGAGATGGATCACCCACTCGGCACTTCTGGCTGAAGATTGCTGCAAATCAGCTGTGTATTTTGCATTGATGTGTTGGGCTCCTCCATCATTGAGGTTGGAGATATTTGTGGAGCCTCCTCTTCCAGTGAGTTGTTTATTCATCTACCAACATTGATGACTGGATGTGCCAAAACTGTAGAGCTTAGATATGATCTACTGGTTGTGGGTTCACTTAGCTCTATCTGTTAGTTGCTGCTTATGCTGTTTGGCATACCTTCACATTGAGAATGTGAAGTAGTCCTGAAGTAGCATGCAAGTAGTCCTTTTTGGTAACTTCGTCGGATTGACATCTCATTTTCAGGTATGCCTCATGCTGCACCTGGCATGTCCTCCTGCACTCTCCATTGAACCAGAGTTGATCCGCTAGCTTCAATGGGAGATATACCATGCCACAAGGTTGTAAATTGTACTGGAGTACAATTCTGCCACTGTTAATACCCTTACGTATGCTCAGTCTCGAGTTGCTAAATCTGTTCAAATTCTGTCCCATTTAGCGCGGTGAAAGTGCCAAACAACATGATGGAAGTTATTCTCAATGTGAAGGTGGGACTTTGGCTCCTTGAGACCTGTGCAGTGGTTACTCTTACTGACGTTGTTGTGGGCAGAAGTTTCTGCAGCTGGCAGATCGGTAAGGATGAGGTCAAGGATGTTTTTCCCTCTTGTTGGTTCCCTCACCACTTTTTTTTCTGGTGGCTAGGATTATACCAGTTGATCAATTTTGTTTAATTGTATTGTTGAGACTTCATAACGATTGATACAACTGAGTGACTTGTTAGACTATTTCATAAGGTATTCAAGAATCAAACACATTGCTGTGGGTCTGGAGTCACATTGCCAGCCACACCAGGTGAGGGTGGCAAATTTCCTTCCCTGAATGACATTTTGCAGTCAACCGTGAAGTGACAGAGTATGAACCTTTGTGGGAGGTCTGCAGTGCGTTGGAGGTGATGTGTGAAATATCAAAGAGAAGATGGTGGCCCTCACGCTGGTGGATTTGGGCATAGTCACTAGCATGCTGTGCATTTCTCCAGAAAGCTGAGGTTGCTTTAAGCTTAGTGGCAACTTCAGGTCAGGCTGGCATGATCCTTGCTGTGGCCTGTACTGTTGATCCTAAGGGAAAAGAAGTATCAAGTCTGTATCACCTTGTCCAGCAGGACCTCCAGTTCCCTGCCTATACAGCTAATATTCTGCTTAAGCCATGTATGTGAAAATGTCAGGAATAACTCCAGACTGACAGCCCTTGTCCAGATGTACAACAGGCTTTTAAAGAAGGCAAGGGGGCATAGGTACTGGTGAATTCCAGGATAACAACTGAGTTCTGGGAAAGGTATGGTAAGGGCAAAATCAGAAGTGATGGATAACATGGGGGGAAGGTGGGGGTGGGGGTGAAGTAAGAGGACGGCACGGTGGCACAGTGGTTAGCACTGCTGTCTCACAGCGCCAGAGACCTGGGTTCAATTCCCGCCTCAGGCGACTGACTGTGTGGAGTTTGCACATTCTCCCCGTGTCTGCGTGGGTTTCCTCCGGGTGCTCTGGTTTCCTCCCACAGTCCAAAGATGTGCGGGTCAGGTGAATTGGCCATGCTAAATTGCCCGTAGTGTTAGGTAAGGGGTAAACGTAGGGGTATGGGTGGGTTGCGCTTCGGCGGGTCGGTGTGGACTTGTTGGGCTGAAGGGCCTGTTTCCACACTGTAAGTAATCTAATCTAAAGGAGTAGGTGATAATAATGTGAATCTGGTAAGATACATGAGACTTGTTAGGACTCACAATGAAAATTCCTCCAAACATTTGTCATAACATGATCTTATCCATAGTGGTAGAATATTCCTTGTGTCTGCTTCCATGATGACGGATTCAAAGCACTTTTTTAACTTGCCTGCTCTTTTTTTATTTCCCATTCATAACTCTGTTTGCTCGTACCGAATCTTAATTTGTCTTTGTTAATCTTCTTGTTTTCACAAATACATGGAAGATTTTTACAGTCTATTTTTAAGTTCCTTGCTCGTTTCCTCCTATTTTCTCTTTCATTATCAATTTCTTTGTCTTCCTTTGTGGAAACCTAAAATTCTTTTTGACAATTTTACAACACCATCTTTAACTTGCCTGAGTAATCATGACTCTGTCTTACTTTACCTGTTGAGTAGTTTTGCCTTGAAGGAATGTATTCTTTAGAAAGCTAAGTACTAATTCTTAAAATATAAAGAATTGCCTGTCTATCATCAAGCATTTTAATGTCCTGCTTAATCCATTGCAAACCTTATACCTTCATACATTGCCCTTATTTAGATCTAAGACCTTAGTATCATACTGAACTACATTCTCTTCAAAGTTAATGGGATGTGCTATCATACTATAGCTTCTATTCCCTAAAGGTACTTTTACAACAAGGTTAATAGTTAGCTCATTCGCTCTAGATTGAAAATAGCCTGTGCCTGTTTGTCTCCTCAACCCATATTGCTTCAGAAAATTATCTTGAACAAATGCATGGAATTCTTCCTCCACAACATTCGTGCTCATTAGACTCATGCCTAATTTTCTAATTTGCTGTGCCCTATAATATCTCTCCTGATTGGTGGTCTATAATCTACTTCTACCAACAATTCCTTCCCCTCCCTATTGTTTTGTTCCAGCCAAACAGCATGTCCATCCTGTTCTTCCAATCAGAGATTCTAACTCACTGAGATATTGAGCCTATCCCTTTTTTATTAGAACTATGGCACCTCTTTATCCTTTTTGCCTGCCCTTCCTAAATGTTGAATGTCCTTTCATATTCAGTTCACAGTCTCGGTTGACTTCAAGCCATGTCTCCATAATGACAATTAAATTGTACCCTTTTTCTTCCACTTCCACATGTCTTTAATTCTGCTTTTTCAACCCTACTTTGTGATTGATCCTGGAAAATTCTAAAATTTGTTTCTGCTGATTTCCAAGTGCATGTGCAGTTTTTCAACTTCCTCTAATTAGCTTTGTTTCTATCCTATCCGAATTTACTTTAAGGTTCCCCTAACAGTTAGGGCTAGTACAATTCTCTGCAAGGACATTTATCCTGCTCATGTAACTCTGTAATCAATCCATCTTATAGAAGTCCCACTTGCTCCAGAGCCAGTCACAATACCTCAGACATCTAAAATCATACCTTCCTTTTTTCATTTGCTTCCAACTCTTCCAATTTCTATACTCACCAGCACTTAGTAATGAGTGCAATCCTAAGATTTCTGCCTTAGTTATCCTCTTTTCAATCTCCTGCCTAATCTTCTACTTACTTCATTCAGGTCCTCATCTTTCTTTCTGCCTATGTTATCGGTGCCAATGTCAACTACTACTTGGTTCTTTACCTCATCATAAAATATTGTCTTCACTTGTTCTGAGACTTCCTTGATCTTGATACCAAGGTGGAAATGTACTCTCCTGGAGTCAGGTCTTCAGCCATGAAAATACTGGCCTGTTCCCCTAACAATCAAACTGCCTTTCACTCTTACTCTTCCATCCTTACCCTCCCAAGCTTGTTTAATTGAATAACTTGTGGTGCCAAGACTCTTGATCAGTCGGAGAATCAAGATTAGAGAGAAAGGGCAGGAAAGTGGACTTGAGGAAGGTCAGATCAACCGTGATCCTATTGAATGGAAAAGCAGGCTCAAGGGGATGGATGGCCTATGCTGTTCTTATTTCTTATAGTTTATACGGAACTTAGTTCTTACTGTAACCTCTGATGAATCATTGGCCTCATCAGAATCATAATGTGGAGGTGCCGGAAGGAGCAGTGATCTGAAAGTAAGTCCTTCCAAATAAACCTGTTGGACCATAACCAGATGATGTGTTGTTTTTAACCTCATCAAAATCCAAAACTGAAAACGAGTGAGTGAGTGTGATTGACTCAGCGGGCAAACTGCCTGTGTGTTTCTAAACTGCCTAGTGATTACGCATCCCCTCTCTGCCTGGTTATTTTAACCTGTCATATCACCACATAGTTAAATGTACTATCCATGGGGTTTGAAATTTTGCAGATGCATCACACTTATTCTTCCCTTTGCTCAAGTTCCAAAACTCAGAGGTCAACCTTTTGTGGTTGGTGACTCTTCCAGTGCACATGATTACTGAAGGTACAGAAAACATCCAGTCGTGCTGTCCTGAGGCTCCTTAAGACTTTCTTCATTTTTATAGAACTCCTCTCGTGTGAAAACAGTCCATTCAGCCCTACAAGTCCATATGAGTCTAAAAAGCATCCCGCCCAAATCCATCCACCCATCTCATCCTGAGAACCCTGCATTTCCCATGGCTAACACACCCCACCTACACATTGCAGACGCTATGGGCAATTTAACATGGCTGATCCTGCACATCATTGGACTGTGGGAGGAAACCAGAACACCTGGAGGAAACTCACATGAACACAGAGAAAATATGCAAACTCCACACAGGCAATCACCTAAGGCTGGAATTGATCCTGGGTCTCTGGCACTGTGAGGCAGCAGTGCTACCCACTGAGCCATCCTGTCTGTACTGAATACTTGTGTCAAGCTGGAGATTAGAAAGTAGAAAGTAAAATTATTTATCATCAACTGCAATGTATATGGTTCTCTGCAAACAGATATTTACACCAGATTCTCATCAAATAATTAACTTACAACTTTGCTGGCACTGTTTTTCAGACTCAGCACACACGGATTCCCGTGTGAGTGAGAGAATGAGACTCGTCACCTGATAAGTAACTCAGGAACAAATTGTGCAGGAATTATCATAATAATTTATGAGTCAAAGAACGAAGCTTCAAGTAATTAGGCAAGTTCAGATGAAGGATAAAAGGCAATACAACACAAGTGAAAAGGCTAAAATAGGTAAGATGATCATGGAAATTGTGATGGGATTCCACAAAGCATGAGTTTAAAGGCTGGAAGAATTTAGGAGAAAAGTATGTTTGAGGAATGTATGGATTCTCAAAACCTGCAGATCCCCAGAAGGAACGGATTTCATTAAAATTTCAGTTGCATAATTTGAATATATTGAGATTGAAAAAAGAACAGGAAAATAGATTATATTTTCATTGCAATCTTCAATTCAGGAGTCATTCCTGATGTAACCCAAACGTTCTTTTAGTCATATTTGAAACAAAACAAAATTTATCTTCAGTCAAACAGATAGTTGCAGCAATTTGACTTTAGCAAAATGTTCAGCTCTTGGGACAGATCTGATTGAATCAAAGAGTCTGATTGATCCACTGGTGTGTCACACTGTTAGGGATTTTAATTCTTTGCAATGTGACAGTACCAACCTCTTTTTTGAAGCATGAAATCAAGCAATGTAATTAATGCCAGCTTGTGGCTACATTTAAAATTTAATCACTATGCTTTCATTTAATGGGAAGTATCACGCTGGTGGGCTAATGTCACACCAGCATGCCTCAGCATTATTCCAGACACATCTCAACCAAGATTAGCAAAACAGGAGCAGTCAACCCTAAATTTAACACCAAGGGCCCAATTGTCAGAGTATCTCCTGTGACAACCCACTAACACATGTTCTGTTAATTTTCAGCTCAGTTGTTGATTTTGAAATTTTGTTTTAACAAATTTATTTGAAGAAACAAACACATACGCGTCCTTCATTTGCGTTGACCTGTCTGTCAGCATGAACATTGAACAGACTGCATCAGCTGACATTAAATGAAAGCGAAGTATTGCATTCATTTAGCAAGCATCTATTTAACATTTCAGTAGGAAAATGGCACCTTTGGAGTACTGCACTCCCTCAGACCTGACTGACAACCTATTATATCATTGAAGCTGTCAGACTGGGATTTGAACCCACAGACAAAAAGCCTGAAAACTTAAAGTATGAATACTGGAATGTGCAAAACAAGTCATCGTACCTGTAAATCCAAATCAGGGTTTTCTTCATATGTTTGTTTTTGGACTATGATCATCACTAGTCAATATTTGCTACCTATTTCTAATTGCCCTTGAGTAGTCTTCTTGAATTGCCCTTCTTGTCTTCTTGCTGTTCATCAGGTGGAGGTACATTGACCCACAGTGTTATTAAGAATGGATCATTTTATGACCTGGAGAGATTGAATAAATAGCAATACAGTTGCAAGCCTGGATGCTGAGACATTTGTGAAAGAACCTGCATGCGGTGGAGTTTCAATACATTTGCATCCATTGCCCTTCCAGGTGATAGAGGGCATGGGTTTGAGTGAGTTGGTGGAATGCAGCTTGCAGATGACACACACTGTGGACTGATAGGGGTTGCTTGATGGAGTGGTCATTGTCTGGCACACTTGTGGTAGATCTGTAAATTGTCACACATCAATCCAGCCTGAATGTTTTCCAAGTCTTGATACATGCAGGAACAGGCTGCCTCAAGATCTGAGGAGTTGCAAATTATATTAGATATTGCAATCAATAGCAAACATCCCACTTCTGACATTATGATGGAGACAAAGTCATTCATGAAGCAGCTGAAGATGGTTGGGCCGAATATATCACCCTGAGGGACTCTTGCATTAATGTTCTGCGCTAAGATGATCGGCTTCCAATAATGAGAATCAATCTCCTTTGTGCTAAGCTTACTGCGGATTTTTCCCATGATTCCCAATTTTGTTCAAGCTCCTTGATGATGGTGGTTGCTCTGAGCTTACTTCTGAAGTTCAGCTTCAATGTGCATGTTTCAACCATGTGTGGATGGAGAGGTTGAAGTTATGGTGAAAGAAAATTGGTCTAGAATTTACACGTGTCAGGACCTCAAAATATTCAAGAACATTTTGCAACTTGTGATATGATGAAGAGAGCTATGGGAATGTTTGTGGGTCTCCCTCCTCCCTTTATTTGTTTAATTTCCATTATCATTCATGATTGGAAGTGGCAAAACAGCAGAGCTTTAATCTGATCTTTTGTCTATAAGATCAGTTGACTCTGTTTGTCGTATGCTGCAGCTGCTATTAGTGCACAAGCAATTCTGTGTTGTAGCTTTATCAAGCTGATAATTCATAGCTAAATGCAATTGATCCTACTCCTGACATGCACTCTTCATTGAATCAGAATTGATCATCTTGTTTGATGGTGATGGTATTCTGTTCTCTAAGATATTCCAATTGAAAACAGTTTTGCTGCTGCTAATAAATTACATCACCTTATGGTTGCTAAGTTTTGTGCAGTGAAAGTTGTTCTGAATCTATCCCACTAGCACAACACAAATGCCTTTCAACACAAGGAATATAAGGTACCAATTCCTACCAATGTTGTCACATGTCTGCAACAGCAAGATTGGTGAGTGTGGGTCAAGTAGGTGTTTCTTGAAGTTGGCTCCCTTGACACTTAACCTTGGTCAGTAGTGCTGCTACCGAGCCACTCTTAGTGATAGACATTGAAGTCTCCTACTCAGTGTATATTTTGTGCCCTTCCTATTCTGTGTTTCCTACAAATACTATCCGACTGAGGTAGGCTTTAGATGGCAATTAAGAGGTTTCCAGTAGGACAGGATGCAATTGTGCAAAACATATTTGCTCTCTTACAACTTTCTGAACAAGCGTTTCTGCCCTCAGTTACAATTAACAGATTGAATGAATGAATAAGAATGCTGAATGGGAACATTTAATGGTGGAGTCATAGAGATGTACAGCACAGAAACAGATGCTTCCGCCCAATTCTTTCATGCCAACCAGATATCCTAAATTAATTTATCCCATTTGTCAACATTTGACCCATATCCCTCTAAACCATTCCTATTCATATACCCATCCAGATGCCTTTTAAAATGTTGTAATTGTTCCCACCTCCACCACTTCCTCTGGCAACTCATTCCATACACACACCACCCTTTGTGCGAAAACGTTGCCCCTTAGGTCCCTTTCAAAACTTTCCTGTCTCACCTTAATCCTACTCCCTCCAGTTTTGGATTTCCTATGGGGAAAAGTCCTTGGTCATTCATGCTATCCAAGCCCTTCATGATTTTATAAACTTCTTTAAGGTCACCCCTCAGCATCCAAAGTTCTGGGGAAAATAGCCCCAGACTATCCAGCCTCTCCTGACAAACTCTCCAATCTTGGCAACATCCTTGTAAATCTTTTCTAAACCCTTTCAAGTTTCACAACATCCTTCCTAAAACAGGGAGACCAGAATTGCACACAATATTCCAAAAGTGGCCTAACCAATGTCCTCTACAGCTACAACATGACCTTCCAACTCTTGCATTCAATACTCTGACCAATAAGAACAAGCGCACCAAATGCCTTCTTCATTATCATATCTACCTGTGACTCCACTTTCAAGGAACAAAAAACCTGCATTCTAAGGTCTTTGTGTTCAGCAACACTCCCCAGGGCCTTACCATTAAGTGTATTTGTCTTTCAAAATGCAGCACTTCACATTCATTTAAATTAAATCCAGCATGCACTCCTCCGCCATCTGATCAAGGTCCTGTTGTCCTTCTTCGGTGTCTTGACTCGGGATAATGTCTCAGATTGTGGTATCCTGTGTCCCATTGGACATGACTGGCCAAAACAAACGCGGATGAGTGATTGTACCTGGGAACCTAGTGCACCTTTCTCACCACAGAGTGTTGATTGCATTGATTGAAACAGCTTTAAATTTCCAGTTTTTCCTGCACAGGCCAGGCATTAGCATGAAAATAGATGAATGATAGGCTGCAACTTTACTGTAAATAGCAAAAAACATCTTTTTTGTATCATCTCAGCACAAGTACAAAAGCAGTCTAGCATTTTTAATTTGAATATCCATAAGTAAGACATAATATTCATGAATATCTCCACTCCATAACTAGAGATTCCAATCGTTCATAGCCCAACCCTTTATTCAAGATAGATTGTCTTGTTTTGAACTTGAAAATCAGCTATTATCTTTCAGGGAAAATAATGTTATGATAAAGAAGTTACAACAGAGACTGGTATTAACTATTCATATTTTTATCTTCAAGCATTGTGTTCATGATTCTGTTACATAAAAAATTCAGTCCAGCTCATATTAATCCTGGCCTCTAAACATTCAGAATCCATAGCTTTTTTCATTGGATGTTTCATTGGTAAAACTTCACAGATTGTTTTCAAAACCATGAGAAAAAAATAATTAAAGCCTTCATTTCTGGCACAGAGCTAACATCACCAAAATAGTTTCGCCTACAATAACCAATTAACAACATCACTGCAGATCATTATTATCTCATCGCACAAACTCTAAATGAAAATAAGTAGTTTTACCAAACATCCCCAAAATGAAGAACAATTTTACTTTTTATAACTTGTACTTGATTGACTTGGTTAATTGATTTATTATTATCGCATGTACCGAGATATGGTAAAAAGTATTGTTTTGTGCACTCTACAGGCAGATTGAACCATACAAAGTGCATCAGGGTAACAGAACAGAGTGCAGAATACAGTGTCACAGCTGCAGACAAGAGAGCAAAATCAAAATTAACATTTGAGAGATCCATTCAAAAATCCAATAACAGCAGGGAAGAAGGTGTTCTTGAATCTATTCATAGGTGCATTCTAGAAGAGATTACAACTGCTGTGGGATGGGCTTTGTTAATGTTGGTTAATTTCCTGAGGCAGTGGGAAATATGGATGGATGGAAGGCTGGTCTGTGTGTTGGACTGGGCTGTGTTCACTGGACTGGGCTGTGTTCGTGACTCTCAGTAGCTTCTTGTCGTCTTGGGAAGAGCAGTTGCCAAACCACACTGTGATGCATCCAGACAGGATGCTTTCCTTGCTGTATCTGTAAAACTTTCTAAGAGTCCTTATGGACATGCTGAATTTCTTTAGCCTCCTGAGGAAGTAGAAATACTGTTGTGTTTTCTTGATGAGAGCATCGACGTGGGTGGACCAGAACTGATTGTTGGTGATCCTTGCTCCCAGGGACTTGATGCTCTTGACCCATCTTAGCACCATTGACACAAACTGTGACCTGAAATCAATGACCACTGTTTTTATTTTTCTCAGATAGCTTTTAATCTGTTAATGCAAAAACAATAAAATTTAAATATAAAATTAACCGTGGAGAGAGATGAGATGGTGGGAAGGTGGGGAGTTGGTGGTGCCTGATTGTATGGTGAGGAGCATTCACTCTGACAGACCATTGTTCAGATGTTCAAGTAGATTTCTTTCCACTTAGAATTAATTTCAGCTCACTTTGACCAATAAACCATACATTTACAATGAATTAAAATTCCAAACAGTCTTGAATACTTCATGACTAAATTTGATTTTTGCTTTCTGCTGTAAAACCACAAATGATTTTCTTAGAAATTATCCAGAAATCGGTCACAGTATAGGGAGTTCCAACACCACACTGAGATGTAGCTTAGAAGAGCTCTTGTGGTGCTGGGATAGTGTCCCCACCTCTAGGCCAAGAGGTCGAGGTTCAAGTCCTACCCTGCTCCAGAGGTATGAGAACTGTTTGATTAGGAAATATCTATAAGATGCATTCCAAGGGGCACTCATATTAAGGAACTGTGAATGCATCAACTGAAAATGTGCTGCATTGTAACTTGCTGATGGGGTGTTGCTTACTACTGATTGAATATAACATGAAGCAAACAACATATTGACGCATTGATGCGAAGAGGCAATTTAATTTCTGTCAGATACTATTTCAGTACGTTCTGCCTCAGCTTCATAGAAACAAAGAAGTTGGTACTGGAATAGACCATTTGGCCCTACAGTACCGTTCAATACAATCATGGCTGATTCATTATTCCACTTCCGCCCTCTCCCAATACCCTTTGATCCCTTCAGCTGCAAAAGCCACGTGCAGCTCCCTCTTGAAGAAATCTAATGAACTGTTCCCAACAGCTTCCTGTGGGAGAGAATTCCACAGGTTCATAATTCTCCCAGTGAAGAAATTCTTCCTTATCTCAGTCCTGAATGGCTTACCTCTCATTCTTAGGCTGTGATCCCAATTCTAGACATGCCCAACTTTGGGAAAATTCTTTCCATATCTGGCCTCTCCAGTCCAATCAGGATTGTAATTGTTTCTATGAGATTCCCCTCCATTGAATGCATTCAAGACGCTGCTAGATATATCATTTGGGCTGAATGAGATCAGTGGGTATGGGGAGAAAGCAGAGTTAGGCTATTGAGTTGGACATTCAGCCATGATTGTGATGAATGGTGGAGCAGGGTTAAAGGGCCAAATGGCCTCCTCCTGCTCCTATCTTCTATGTTTCTATGTTTCTTCTAAATTCCAGTGAGTACAAGCCCAGTTGATCCAGTCTTTCCGCATCTGTCAGTGCTGCCATCCCGGGAATCAGTCTGGTGAACCTTCACTGGACTCCCTCAATAGCAAGACTGTCCTTCCTCAGACTAGGAAACCAAAACTGCACACAACACTCAACGTGTAGCCTCACCAAAGCCCTGTACAACTGCAGCAAAACATCCTTACTCCTACACTCAAATAACCTCGTTTTGAAGGAAACATGCTATTGGCTTTCCTCACCACCTGCTGCACCTGTCGGCCAATCTTCAGCGACTGTTCCACCATACCACCCAGGTCTCAGTGCACCTCACCTCACCTGCCACCATTCAGAGCATAATTTGCCTTCGTTTTTTTGTGACCAAAGTGGCTAACCTCACATCTGTCCGCATTACATCCCATTTGCCAAGTATTTGCCCACTCAGATACTGAGGCTTTACAGTGAGCCTGACTCTAAGTATCCTGCAGCACTCTTACACAAACTTTTAAAGCTTCAGTTAAACAATTCTGGAATTCCCAGTGCAACTGCAATCTCAAACCCTCCGCAAGCCATTCGATTAGGTTCCAGCCAAAGTCACTGAGGCCATTTCTCACATCCAATTGTGTCTGGTAATTGCTAACTACACCTGATCGGATTCTAGCTCCAAATTTTCCCAATGCAGATGTGAGTTTGCAAGCCCTCAGGTCAAAACCCGCATGTATGGTATGATCAAAACAGCCAGATTAAACTAACATTAATTATCAATGAACTGTAATGGAGACCAATGATAATGAGGCTCCAGGGCTTTCAGATCATAAATTGTTAATAATGCTTTAATTTACCATTACTAACAGTTGGTATTGCTGATGATAAATCAGATGCTATGCAACTTTACCTTCGACAATTCTGATGGCTAATTGAAATATTGGACAGCATTTTACAATTGGAGTGGCATTCAGCTGCAGGTAATTGGCCACAAAACCCCGGCATGAACTTTTGATTTCTTTCTCGATGTTGCTTCACTAATGCTACCTAACATTTCTTTCCCAAAGTCAATGGGAAACTTCAATCTCTTTTAAAGAGTTTGAACCTGGATGAGTCTCTACCCAGAATAGAGGTGGAGCAAAGTTGTCACAAGCTAGGCCTAATATGGGTTTGTTTTTATTGGTTCTACATCTGGATTCTTACAGCAACATTAGATGTGGTGAAGGTACTGGAGGTAAGGTTATAACTGTGTGAGAGCAGATTCTTGACCTTACTAGAGCTATAGTCTAGGCATGGAGTCTTGGAAAATTCACCTCCGCCATCTTTCAAGTCAATCCAAACTATATATACTCCACCTACTCAATTAAATCATTTACAAACAGGACTTTGTGGAGGTTTCACGGGATTCAATGTTCTGCCTTGAGCAAAGCCAGTGATTCTGCTGCAGATTAAAACCTAAAATTACACTCAGTTTCAAGAATGTCTATTTTTTCAGCTCCCACTCAGATTATTGTATCTTCCCCTGCAACCGTGCAAGATGCAAAACCTGCTGGTACACGACCGCCTCCCCTCCATCCAGGGACCCAAACGGTCCTTCCAGGTAAGACACAGGTTCATCTGCCTCTCCTCCAGCCTAGGCTACAGCATCTGGTGCTCCCAATGTGATCGTCTCTACAGTGGGGAGACTAAATGTAAATGTAAGGGCCAATCTGACTGCCCAGCCCATTTTAATTCACCTTCCCACTCTCTTTCTGACATGGCCATCCTTGGCTTTCTCCATTGCTACAGCAAATCAGACCACAAATTGGAAGAACTAAACCTCATCTTCCAGCTGGGCAGCCTACAACCTGGAGGACCCAACATGGAGTTCTCCAATTTCAAATAACCTGCTTTTCCATTCCTGACTCCCTTTCCAGCCCCTCCCACTTCCTTCCATTCCACTTACTGACCCTTCTTTCCAGCCATCAACTGGATTCATTCCTCCCATCGACAGGCCAAACCCTCTCCTTGCGTTCACCTATCACTATCTCACCACTCCACCCATCTCCTCACCCAAAGGCCTCATCCCTAGTCCTGAAGAAGGGTAATATAAAATATAGCCAGGACCAGGTCAATTAGGCAAAGTTTTATTTTTTTTTTGAAGAAAAGGTTTTAAAATGATGCATTTGCTTGATAATTTGACATGGATTAATTATTACATTTTAATAGATTATCTAAAATAAAAGAAGCATTTTTAATCCATGTGAATCTCACATGAATGAATCATTGAAGTAATCTGCTGAAGGCTGATCCTCCATTCAGCTCTCCTCTTTGTTTGCTTGTAGGAGTCTTCCATTTTCAATTTCAAATTGCCCAACTTTATTTTCCTGTTTCACCCTTTGAAAATGTCTTGGAAAGTGACCAACCAATTTTGATACCTTTTAAATATGTTTAATAATGATCTGTCCTGCTCATGAAACTGATATCTTAATCTGTGAGTAACCAAAGATAAATGACTTGACTATAATGTGAAGATGTTGTGACTTTCGGAGGGTATTTTGTCCTTTTTTTAAAGGGAGATTTTAAGGCAGAGGTATCAAGCTGGTTAATGAGGACACATATACAACTAGTGATGCCTTTTTTAAAAAAGTTGGAACAATAAGTGCACCCTGCCTGGGTGTTCCCACCTTCATAGGCCAGAATTTCTAGTTTTCTTTTAATGTTAGGGCTAGCTTTAAGCAGTTGTTATTGGAGTTTGAACAGGGCAGAATATTGGCAAATGGCATGTAAGAATGTGTATGCGAATTTTTGTCAGAATGGTTGGGGAGGGGTGCGCGGAGTGGGGGGGGGGAGAAGGGAGGGAGAAGTGGGAGTAGGTGATGGGCGTTTGTGGGATGGTAACTTTATTGGAGCAATTAATTAATAATACTTATTGTAACTATTACTTTGTTATAGTTTTCCAATAGATTTGAATTATTTTAAGTTTTTCTTTCTTTTGTTGTATTTTAATTACAGTGTTTAAATAAATTGTGTTGTAAAAAAGTTGGAACAATAGATACAGCCTGAATGGGTGTGGCCCACTTTCACCAACCTCTACATCTACAACACAGTAACTAACATTCACCTTTAAAATAAGAAAAAGTTAGATTAGATTACTTACAGTATGGAAACAGGCCCATCAAGTCCACACCAACCCGTAACCTACCCAGACACATTCTCCTTCGTATACCCCTTCACCTAACACTACACGCAATTTATCATGGCCAATTCACCTAACCTGCACATTTTTTTTGGGACTGTGGAAGGAATCCAGCGCACACCCACATAGACACGGAGAGTGTGTAATCTCCACACCGTCAGTTGCCTGAGGCAGGCACTATGAGGTGGCAGTGCTAACCACTGTGCCACCGTGCTGCCCAAGGGTCTAAGATACCCTCTGAATATATTTTAAGGGTTCTGGTCTGGTCCATTACAGTCATTTTTAGAGAATATATAGAATGACTTGCTAACAATAATGGTGAATAGTAAACAGACCTCTTCTTTTTAAGTTCTGTTCAAAAGCTTTTAAAACATGCTTTTTCTCTTACACCTCTGCAACTATTTCTGTCAAATATGGCAATTTCAGGCAAATTGTGCTGAAGAAAAACATTACAGTTGAAGACAAGGTGCAGATCAGAGCGCTGACCTTGCACCAGCCTGCTGAAGTAATGGCCAAAACTGGAAAAAAAATGTAGAGCTTTTATCCCCAAAACATCACATCATTTCACAGGAATACCATTAAACAACTGACCTCAACAAGCCCACTCTTTAGAAATCTCCAAGATCTATCTCTTTTTTCATGAGCAAACAATGTAAGCAAATTTCTTGCATTTATGCAATACATAATGATATATCCTATTGGCAGCCCAATGAAGAAGCATACTAACTCTTGTTGCAGGAGGTGTCATAGCTTTTTTTAAACAAAAATCATTGATTTTCTTTTGTTCATACTTAATGACAATAATAACATTTTAAAATGGGCACCTCCTGCATAAGAAATAAAAAATATAAACATGATACCAAATTTAAAGTCTGACATGCAATCAGATCATTTAGCATTGTTGAGTGAGTTTTCACTTTCATGGAAGCTGCCGTATTGTAAAAGGAAACTGCCTTTTTAATGGGTTTATTGTCCCACTGAATGTAAATCTGAATCATGAACTATGCTAGAGCACGGTGGATTGGCTCTCACTCTATGCTTTTCTCCTTCAATCAGTTGTAAAGAAAGGCTGGATAGGCTTAGACTTGTTTTTTTTTGCAGCACAGGAGGTTGAGAGGTGACATTGTAGAGGTGTATACATGAGGGGTACAGTTAGGGTTAATGGTAAGTGTTTTGTTGACCCTTGGATGGGGGATTTCAAGACCTGGGGGCACATTTTAAGGTGCGAGGAGAGAGATTTTAAGAACGCATTAAGGATTTCTGTTTTCACACAGGGGGTGGCCCGTGCTTGGAATGAACGTCCAAAGGCAGTGATGGATGTAAGTACAGTTGTAAATTTTAAAAGATATTTAGATGTGTATATGAATAAGAAATGTTTAGTAGGAATATGGGCCAAGAACAGATAGGTTAGACTAACTTAGTTTGGGATTGTGCCCAGCATGGACGAGTTGGACCGAAGGATCAGTTTCCAAGTTGTATGATTCTATGAGTCTTGGCCCTCCTTTGCTTAAGTCTAAACTGCTCCTAACAGTGTGAGTGGCACAATGGTTAGCACTGCTACCTCACAACTCCAGGGACCTGGATTCAATTCCCACCTCAGGTGACTGACTGTGTGGAGTTTGCACGTTCTCCCTGTGTCTGCGTGTGTTTCCTCCCACAGTCCAAAGATGTGCGGGTTAGGTGAATTGGCCATGCTAAATTGCCCATAGTGTTAGGCTAGGGGTATGGGTGAGTTGCGCTGCGGTGTGGACTTGTTGAGCCGAAGGGCCTGTTTCCGCACTGTAAGTAATCTAATCTTTCGATTTACTACTGTTTTTAAATCTAACGCTACATCTAAATTCTTGTTATCTAAGGTTGGGCCAATGTTCCTCTTAGATTATATTGTTTAAAATAACTAAATAATTGTTGCAATTCATGCATTTGTTTGTTTTATATTTGAGGTTGCCTACAATCTACTCACACTTTCATAATTTCTTTTGTTCAAATCAAGGAGCCTAATTTCAGATTAGGCTCTCTAGGAGAAGATGAGGACTACAGATACTAGAGAGTCAGAGTCGAAAAGTCTGATGCTGGAAAAGCACAGCAGGTCAGTTAGCATCCAAGGATCAGGACAGTCGACATATCAGGCATAAGCCCTTCTCTAGCCCAATAATGAATGCTAGTACGTTATGGTTACTTTTTTCCTGAAGGATCTCTCACAACAAGATTATTAGTCAACTTTTTCTTATTATACAAAGCCAAATCTATGATAGCCTGTTCTCTAGTCATTTTCTCAATGTGCAGATAACAAAAACATCTTGCACACACTCCTGGAACTGACCCATTACAATGTGATCGCTAATCTGGCTTTATCAGTCTAAGCTTAGAGTGAAGTCATCCATTTTTATTGTATGGGGTGTGGAGCCAGTCAGCTCAGTTTGCTGGATAGCTAGCTTGCAATGCAGACTAATGGCAACAAGTGCAGGCTTAAATCTCAGACCAACTGATGTCACCAATAACCATTTCCTTCCAAGTGTGGGACCCTTGGAAGACATAACTGGGGAATAGTCATGTAGCAGATCATTCAAATAATTGCACCAGTCTTCACACTGTAAACATCCTAAAGGTAACAGATAAGCAAGGTTTTAATAGGAAGAAATCTTGTATATATCTACCACAATGTACAAACCTATATTCAAGGTTTTTAAAATGGTTGCACTCATAATGGAGGCACAATATCCCAGTACACAGGGGATTCTAGGAGTGTTCCAGCGAATTGTATTTTTGTTAATGTAATGTTCAAGAATAATGGGAGACAGAATTTTACTTGCGATTTTTCAGTCCAATCTTAGAAATCTTCCAGGTCTTATTGCATTTGAAGCACTCATATCTAAGTACAATGAGATCCTGACTTTATCCAGGCTTGGACTGAAAAGTAGCAAATACCATTTACACCACACAAATGCCAGGCAATGGCCATCTCCAATTGATTTAGATTTAGATTTTATTGTCATATGTACTAAAGTATAGGGATACAGGAATACAGTAAAAAGTTTACAAAGTCACCATTCACGGCACCATTTTAGGTACAAAGGTACCTTTGTCCAAAATCTTGGAAAAAATAATGAAAAAGTTTAAAGTTAAAGATTACAAAACTTCTGATAAAGTTGACAAAAACTGAAGAATAACAGCCATAGGCTTGCTCCATGCTGGATTCCCAAAGTACAACTTGTTCACTCCCAGACTGAGCTCACTGTCCCCCGCTCTGTGTTCTCTCTCCCATGCACAGTGCACTCTCTCCCCGCGCTAAGCTCACTCTCCCCTGCATTATGCTCTCTCTCCCCCACACTGTGCTCTCCTCCTCCACACTGTGTTCTCTCATCCCTGCACTGTGCTCACTCTCCCCCACACTGTGTTCACTCTCCCCTGCACTATTCTCACACTCCCCTGCACAATACTCACATTCCCCATACTGTGCTCACTCTGCCCCACACTGTGCTCACTCTCCTCCACACTCTGCTCACTCTCCCCCACACTGTGCTGTCTCTCCCCTGCTCAGTGCCCACTCTCCCCTGCACTGTGGTCTCTCACTTCTGCACTTTGTTCTCGTTTCCCCACACTGTGCTCGCTCATTCCCACACTGTGCACTGTCTCCCCAACACTGTGTCCTCTCTCTCCTGCGCTGTGCTCTCTCTCCCCCAGACTATGGTCATACTTCCCCACGCTGTTCTCTCTCAGCCCTGCACTATGCTCACTCTTCCCCGCACTGTGCTATTTCTCCCCCACACTGTAGTCACTCTCGCCCACACTGTGCTCACTCTTGCCCGTACTGCATTTAGTCTTCCTTGCACTATATTCATCTTCCCCACACTATGTTAACTTTCCCCTGCACTGTCCTCACTCTCCCCTGCACTGTCCTCAATCTCCCCTGCACTGTGCTAACTTTCCCCTGCACTGTCCTCAATCTCCCCTGCACTGTGCTAACTCTCCCCTGCACTGTCCTCACTCTCCCCTGCACTGTCCTCAATCTCCCCTGCACTGTCCTCACTCTCCCCTGCACTGTCCTCAATCTCCCCTGCACTGTGCTAACTCTCCCCTGCACTGTCCTCACTCTCCCCTGCACTGTGCTAACTCTCCCCTGCACTGTCCTCACTCTCCCCTGCACTGTGCTAACTCTCCCCTGCACTGTCCTCACTCTCCCCTGCACTGTGCTCTCTCTCCCCTCCACTGTGCTCTCTCTCCCCTCCACTGTGCTCTCTCTCCCCCACACTGTGCTCTCTCTCCCCGGCAGTGGGCCTGACCTCTCCCTCACCAAGTCAGTCTCAGCCACACTGTGCACGCAGGCCACTGCTATGCCATCTCGCTGCCAACTGCTAGAGCCCGGCCTAGGCCATCAGACAGCCTGCCCCTGACCTAGTTACCTGATGAAGGAGCAGTGCTCCGGAAGCTTGTACTTCCAAATAAACCTGTTGGACAGTAGCCATTGTCTGGTTTTTAACTTTGAAATTCAACGGCATTGCCATTGCTATCAAAATCCTGGGAGGTTACCCTGACCAGAAAATGAACTGGACTCACCATATAAATACAATGGCTACAAGAGCAGGTCAGAGGCTGGGAATCCTGCAATGAGAGACTCACCATCTGATTTCCCAAAGCCTGTCCAGTTAGGAGTGTGATGGAATGCTCCCTATTTGCCTGGATTAGAACATAGAACATAGAACATTATAGCCCAATACAAGCCCTTTGGCCCTCAATGTTGCACCAGCCTGTGAAATCAATCTGAAGAAATCATTCCTGAAGAAGGGCTTATGCCCGAAACGTCGATTCCCCTGCTCTTTGGATGCTGCCTGACCTGCTGCGCTTTTCCAGCAACACATTTTCAAATCAATCTGAAGCCCATCTAACCTACACTATTCCATTCTCATCCACATGCCTATCCAATGACCATTTAAATGCCTTTAAAGTTGGTGAGTCTACTATTGATGCAGGTAGTGTGTTCCACGCCGCTCATATTCCGAGTAAAGAAACTACCTGGGGCCTCAGTGGTTAGCACTGCTTCCTCACAGCACCAAGGTCCCAGGTTTGATTCCAGCCTTGGGCGACTGCCTGTGTGGAGTTTACACATTGTCTGTATGGGTTTCTTCCAGGTACGCTGATTTCCTCCCACAGTCCAAAGATGTGCAGGCCAGGTGAATTGGCCATAGTGCTCAGTGCAATAGAGGGAAGTAGGACTGGATGGATTAATCTTCGACGGGTTGGTGTGGACTTATTGGGCCAAAAGGCCTGTTTCCACACTGTAGGGAATCTAATCTATCATCCCTCAATTTAAAGCTATGTCCCCTTGTGCTCACCATCATCATCTGAGGAAAAAGGCTCTCACTGTCAGATCTATCTAACCCTCTGATAATCTTATATGCCTTAATTAAGTCACCTCTCAAACTTCTTCTCTCTAATGAAAACAGTCACAAGTCCCTCAGCCATTCTTGTAAGACCTTCCCTCCGTTCCAGGCAACATCCTGGTAAATCTCCTCTGAACGTTTTCCAAAGCTTCCACATCCTTCCCATCATGTGGTGACCAGAACTGTACTCCAAGTGTGGCCGCACCAGAGGTTTGTACAGCTGCAGCATGACCTCATGATTCATGTAGCTCCAACAACACGCATGAAGCTTGACACCATTCAGGACAAAGCAGCTTGCTTGATTAGCACAATATCCACAAATATCCACTCCTTCTGCCACTACCACTCAGTAGCAATAGTATGTACTATCTACAAGATGCCCCGCAGAAATTTGCAGAAGATCTTTAAACAGCACTCTCCAAACCCATGACCACTTCTGCCTAAGGGCAGCTGATATATGGGAAGACTGCCATCTGTCAGTTCCCTTGCAAGCCAGTCACCATCCTGACTAGGAAATATATCATTGTTCTTTCTGTGTCCTTGGGTCAAAATCCTGGAATTCCCTTTCTATTGGCTTTGTGTGTCCACCTCCAGCACTTGGACTACAGCAATTCAAGAAGGGAGCTCACCATTACCTATTCAGAAGCAATTAGGGACAGGCAAAAGGTACTGGCCCAACCAGTCATGCCCAAATGCTACAAGTGACTATAAGAAAGCAGGAAACCACAGGCTAGTTAGCCGAGTATATGTCCTTTGCTGAGGAAGGAACAGCAGGATATTGAGGAAGGCTTAACACAATCAAACATGGTTTTGTGGCGTACTTTGAGAATACAGCAAGCAGAGTTGATAAAGGGAACTGATAGATGCACTGCTGTAGTGTTGTATTATTTTATTTTCAGTATTTTTCACTGTTGATTGAAATGGAAAAAAGGTCTTTTTTTTTCAATCCATGACTTGTGGAACAAATTGCTCCACTTTTATAAATAACTCACTGAGATTTATTTACACTGCTGCCTTGTTTAACTAGTGGGGAAAGCTATCTATAGATGCTCGAACACTCAGGTTTGTATGTCGATTGAGATTTGGCCAGCAACAGAGGCAAATCAGAGGGCAGATGAGAGTCATCACTGTGGAATTCTGGGAGAGATTGCCACAGTCATCACAACTGTACAAGAGACTTCTGCAGGATACCCTCTGTGAGGTGGTGAACTTGGGGGGTAGAATTATCACAGTGGAATTCTGGGAGATATTGTCATAAATCATCATTACTGTATAGGAGACTTCTGCAGGACACCCTCTGTGAGATGGTAGTAAACTAGGGGGTTGTTACAGTGAAGATCTGGGAGATGTTGGCACATCATCATCACTGTACAAGACACCCTCATTGAATCAGATTACAAAGTTAAAAATCACACAACACCAGGTTATAGTCCAACAGGTTTAATTGGAAGCACACTAGCCTTTCGGAGCAACGCTCCTTCATCAGGTGATAGTGTGATGCTGGTGTTGGACTGGGGTGTACAAAGTTAAAACTCACACAACAAGGTTATAGTCCAACAGGTTTAATTGGAAGCACACTATCCCCTGATGAAGGAGCGTCGCTCCAAAAGCTAGTGTGCTTCCAATGAAACCTGTTGGACTATAACCTGGTGTTGTGTGATTTTTAACTTTGTACACCCCAGTCCAACACCGGCATATCCAAATCATGAATCAGATTACAGCAGTGATGTCACTGAGAGGCATTTTGGGAAATGGTACTGCAGTTTCCATGACTGGTCTGAACATAGCAGAGGGGCTGGTGTCATGGAGTGGTTAATTAGTTACTCCTTCCACCTCCTTGACACAAGAATAAGTGCACTTTGAGGATGATAGGAAAGCTTTTCATCTCGGGGGTAGATGTTCTGAGGGGTAGTGCCAGTTGAAGAAAAAGCGCCAAGAAGTTGTATTGGGAGACTTTGGTGAGAGGCGGCTATGATGAGGCTCAGGTAAGGTTTTCTTTTTTTAAGAGTAATCTGGATGGGCACTGGAGCAGTTGCATGTTCCTCTTGCAGAATGTGGGAGGTCAGGATCACTACCAGTGTCCCTGCTGACTTTACCTGTGAGAAGTGCACCCAACCCCAGCTCCTCACAGAGTGAGTTAGGGAGCTGGATGAACTCCGGCTCATTCAGGAGGCTTAGGGATTGATTTAGAGGAGTTGCAGGAAGGTAGTCACACCTAGATTAGAAGATGAGGGTAGCTGGGTGATCTTCAGAAGAGGGAGAGGAAATAGAGAGTAAGTGCAGGGAAACCTTGTGTTCGTTCCCCTCAGTAGCAAGTATACCATTTTGAGTACTGTCAGGGGCTGACCTAGCAGGGGAAAACCACAGCAGTTAGGCTTGTGGCACTGAGTCTGGCCCTGTGGTTCAGAAGGGAAGGGGGAAGAATAGGAGAGTGATAGTGATAGGGGATTGATGTGGTTAGGGGAACACACATGAGATTCTGTGGACGAGAATGAGATTCCTGGATGGTATATTGCATCCCGGGCGCCAGTGTCAGGGACATCTTGGTTCGAGTCTACGGCATTCCTAAAGGGAAGGGTGAGCAGCTAGAAGTCATTGTACACGTCAGTACCAGTGAGGAAAGTGGATGGAGGTCATGCAAAATGAATTTAGGGAGTTAGGAAGGAAAGTAAAAAGAAGGACCTCAATGGTCGCATTCACTGGGTTGCTACCTGTACCACACACTAGTCAGGGCAAGAATAGGAAGATATGGCAGACAAATATGTGGCTGCAGAGTTGATTCGGGGGCGGGGTTTCAGATTTGTGAATCATTGGGTTCTCTTCTGGGAAAGGTATGACCTGTACAGAGGGGACAGGTTACACCTGAACCCAAGGGGGACCAATATCCTTGTGGACAGGTTTGCTAGAGCTGTTGGGGAAGCTTTAAGCAAGGTCAGGTGTCAGGTCAGAAGATGCATCAGTTGGTGTAAATGTGGATGCAACAAGCAGAGAGACTGAGGAAGGGGAGACCAAAATGGCAAGAGGATGAGAGTCCAGGCAGAAAGGCAGAAGGAAACAATGCAGAGACAAGAGCAAAAGTTAGAAAAGCTAAAAGTAAAATTGGATGACAGAAACAAATGCAAAAGGCAGGGAGATTGCTGGATTCTAAAGGGACAGTGGGTATAAGGGGCACTTTATCTGAATGCCTATAATATTTGAAACAACGTGGATGACTTGTTGTGCAAATTGGTATAAAGGGATATGATTTTGTTGCCTTTACAGAAACATGGTTGGAAGGTGGTGATGACTGGGAACTAAATATCCAAGGGTGTCAGTTAATTAGGAAAAATAGGCAGGGAGGTGGGGTTGTGCTCTTAATTAAGGATGACATAAGGGTGACAGGGAAAGACGATATAGGATCCAGGGAGCAAAATGTTGAATCCATTTGGGTGGAGGTCAGGAATAGGAAGAGGAAGAAGTCATTGGTGGGAGTGGTCTATAGGCCACCTAGTAATGATGCTACAGTGGCACAGCCAAGAAATAACCAAGAAATATCTGATGCATCGAAGAATGGAACAGCAATACGCATGAGGGGCTTCAACATGCACATTGATTGGCCGTATCAAGTCGGTAGAGTCAGTCTTGAAGAAGGGTTGATTGAACTCATTCATGATAACTTTCTTACTAAACCTACAAGGGAGCGTGCAATCTTAGATATGGTCCTGTGTAATGAGACAGGTAAAATTAATGATTTTGCAGTTAAGGATCCTCTCAGAAAGAGTGATCACAGTATGATCGAATTTCGTATACAAATGGAGGCTGAAATAGTATCATGTAAAACCAGGGTGTTATGCTTAAACAAAGAAGACTTTGATGGGATGAAGGAGTTGGCTAAATTAGACTGGGAACACAAGTTATCTGGTGGAACAATTGAGGAACAATGGAGGACTTTCAAAGAGATTTTCCATAGTGCTCAAGGAAAGTATATTCTAGTCAAAAACAAGGACAGCAAGGGTAGGAAGAGCTAGCCTTGGATAACCATGGAAACAAAGAAAGGCTTTCAATTAAAAGCTGGAGATGGGGGAGATACTAAATGAGTATTTTACATCAGTGTTTACTGTGGAAAAGGAGAAACACATTTTGGTAAATAGATGGTGACATCTTGAAAAATGTCCATACTACAGAGGAGGAAGTGCTGGATGTCTTGAAACACAAAGAAGTGGATAAATCCCCAGGACCTGATCGGGTATACTCGAGAAGCCTATGGGAAGCTAGGAAGGTGATTGCTGGGCCCCTTGCTGAGATATTTGTATCATTGATAATCACAGGTGAGATGCTGGAAGAATGGAGGTCAGCTAAAATGGTGCCACTCTTTAGGAAGGGTGTTAAGGACAAGCCAGGGAACTATAGACCAGTGAGCCTGATGTTGGTGGTGGTTACGTTGTTGGAGGGAAACCTGTGGGATAGGATGTACATGTATTTGGAAAGGCAAGGACTGATTCGGGATAGTCAACATGGCTTTATGCGTGGGAAATCATGTCTCACAAAATTAATTGAGTTTTTTGAAGAAGTAACAAAGAGGATTGATGAGGACAGAGCAGTATATGTGATCTGTATGGACTTCAGTAAGGCATTCAACAAGGTTCAGCCACGTTCTCAAACAGACTCGCTACCACAGCCACATCTCCTTCCTCAACACCTGCCTACGGAACCGACTGACCCCGCATGGACTCCGGACTAAGTTCAGACCAATAAAAATTTGGACCCAAACAGGACCTTCGCCTCTGCACCAACTTCTTCAAACAGGATTCTCGCCCACCTTCTGACGACCCCTTCTCCTGCCTCCAACACACCCCATCCACCTGGACACCCTGTGCTGGCCTTTTACCTGCCTTCGATCTCTTCATAGCCAACTGCTGCCGCGACATTAACCGCCTCAACCTCTCCACCCCTCCCACTGACTCCAATCTCTCATCCTCGGAACGTGCAGCCCTCCACTCCCTCCGTTCCAACCCCAACCTCACTATCAAACCAACAGACAAGGGAGGCGCGGTATTAGTTTGGCGCACCAACCTTTACACCGCTGAGGCTAAACACCAGCTCGCGGAACCTCCTCCTACTGCCCCCTTGACCATGACCCCACATCCCACCACCAAACCATCATCTCCCAGACCATCCATAACCTCATCACCTCAGGGGAATCTCCCATCCACCGCCTCCAACCTCATAGTCCCACAACCCTGCACCGCTCGTTTCTACCTCCTGCCCAAACTTGACTGCCCCGGCCGACCCATTATCTCTGCCTGCTCCTGCCCCACAGAACTGCATACCTCTACACGGTCCTGTCCCCCTTAATCCAAGAACTCCCCACCTACGTTCGGGAGAGCACCCACGCCCTCCACCTCCTCCATGATTTTCGCTTCCCCGGACCAAAATGCCTTATCTTCACCATGGACATCCAGTCCCTATACACCTCCATCCCCCATCACGAGGACTCAAAGCCCTCCGCTTCTTCCTTTCCCGCCGTACCAACCAGTACCCTTCCACTGACACCCTCCTTCGACTGACTGAACTGGTCCTCACCCTGAACAGCTTCTCCTTCCAATCTTTCCACTTCCTCCAAACCAAAGGAGTAGCCATGGGCACCTGCATGGACCCCAGCTATGCCTGCCTTTTCATTGGATATGTGGAACAGTCCACCTTCCGCAACTACACTGGCACCACCCCCCCACCTTTTCCTCCACTACATCGATGACTGTATCGGTGCTGCCTTGTGCTCCCATGAGGAGGTTGAACAGTTCATCCACTTTGCCAACACCTTCCATCCCGACCTCAAATTTACCTGGACTGTCTCAGACTCCTCCCCCCCCTTCCTAGACCTCTCCATTTCTATCTCGGGTGACCGACTCAACATGGACATTTACTATAAACCGACCGACTTCCACAGCTACCTAAACAACACCTCCTCCCAGCCTGCCCCCTGTAAAATTGCCATCCCATATTCCCAATTCCTTTGTCTCCACCGCATCAGCTCCCAGGAGGACCAGATCCAAGACCGGACAACCCAGATGGCCTTCTTCTTCAAAGACCTCAATTTCCCCCCAGACGTGATCAGCGATGCTCTCCACCGCATCTCCTCCACTTCCCGCTCCTCTGTCCTTGAGGCCCGCCCCTCCAATCGCCGCCAGGACAGAACCCCTCTGGTCCTCACCTACCAACTCACCAACCTCCATATACATCGTATCATCCGTCGTCATTTCCACCACCTCCAAACGGACCCCAGCACCAGCGATATATTTCCCTCTCCTCCCCTATCAGCATTCTGAAAAGACCACTCTCTCCATGACTCCCTCATCAGGTCCACATCCCCCACCAACCCAACCTCCACTCCCGGCACCTTCCCCTGCAACCGCAAGAAATGCAAAACTTGCGCCCTCACCTCCTCCCTTACTTCTCTCCAAGACCCCAAGGGATCCTTCCATATCCGCCACAAATTCACCTGCACCTCCACACACATCATTTACTGCATCCGCTGCACCTGATGTGATCTCCTCTATATTGGGGAGACAGGCCGCCTACTTGCAGAATGTTTCAGAGAACACTTCTGGGACACCCGGACCAACTAGCCCAACCACCCCGTGGCTCAACACTTCAACTCCCCCTCCCACTCCACCGAGGGCATGCAGGTCCTTGGACTCCTTCGTAGCCAGACCATAGCAACACGATGCCTGGAGGAAGAATGCCTCCTCTTCCGCCTAGGAACCCTCCAACCACAAGGGATGAATTCAGATTTCTCCAGTTTCCTCATTTCCCCTCCCCCCCCCCTTGTCTCAGTCCCAACCCTCGAACTCAGCACCACCTTCCTAACCTGCAATCTTCTTCCTGACCCCTCTGCCCCCACCCCCACTCCAGCCTATCACACTCACCTTTACCTCCTTCCACCTATTGCATTTCCAATGCCCCTCCCCCAAGTCCCTCCTCCCTACCTTTTATCTTAACCTGGTTGGCACATCTTCCTCATTCCTGAAGAAGGGCTTATGCCCGAAACGTTGATTCTCCTGCTCCTTGGATGCTGCCTGACCTGCTGCGCTTTTCCAGCAACACATTTTCAGTTCAACAAGGGACTGATGGGAGACTGGTGAGCAAGATTAGATCTCATGGAATATAGAGAGAACTCACCAGTTGGATACAGAACCGGCTCAAAGGTAGAAGACAGAGGGTGGTGGTGGAGGGTTGATTTTCAGACTGGAGGCCTGTCACCAGTGGAGTGCCACAAGGATTGGTGTTGGGTCCACTACTTTCCATTATTTATATAAATGATTTGGATGTGAGCATATGAGGTATAGTTAGTAGGTTTGTTGGGGAACTAAAATTGGAGGTATATGGACAATGAAGAAGGTTACCTCAGATTACAATGGGACCTTAATCAGATGGGCCAATGGGCTGATGGAGTTTAATTTAGACAAATGTGATGTGCTGCATTTTGGGAAAGCAAATCAGAGCAGGACTTAAACACTTAATAGTAAGGTCCTTTGTTGCTGAAGAAAGAGACCTTGGAGTGCAGGTTCATAGCTCCTTGAAAATGGAGTCACAGTTAGATAGGATAGTGAAGAAGGCATTTGGTATGCTTTCCTTTATTGGTCAGAGTATTGAGTACAGGAATTGGGAGGGCATGTTGCGGCTATATAGGACATTAGTTAGGCCACTTATGGAATATTGCTGCAATTCTGGTCTCCTTCCTATCGGAAAAATGTTGTGAAACTTGAAAGGGTTCAGAAAGGATTCACAAGAATGTTGCCGCGGTTGGAGGATTTGAACTATAAGGAGAGGTTGAATAAGCTGGGGCTGTTTTCTCTGGACTATTGGAAGCTGACGGGTGACCTTATAGAGGTTTATAAAACCATGAGGGGCATCGATGGATAAATAGACAAAGTCTCTTCCCTGGGGTGGGGGAGCCCAGAACTCGAGGGCATAGGTTTAGGATGAGACTGGAAAGATATAAAAGAGACCTCAGGGGCAACCTTTTCATGCAGAGGGTGGTACATGCATGGAATGAGCTGCCAGAGGAAGTGGTGGAGTCCAGTAAAATTGCAACATTTAGAAGGCATCTGGATGGGTATATGAATAGGAAGGATTTGGAGGGATATGGGGCGGGTGTTAGCAGGAGGGACGATATTGGGTTGGGATATCTGGTCAGTATGGACAAGTTGAACCGAAGGGTCTGTTTCCATGCTGGACATCTCTATGACTCAATGACTCTATGACTGAGGCTTACAAAGTAGCCAAGAGTAGTGGGAAACGGGAAGATTGGGAAAACTTTAAAGAGCAACAAACAAAACTCACAAAGCACACAATAAATGAAGGAAAGGTGGATTATGAAAGCAAACTAGCTCAGAATATAAAACAAATAGAAAAAGATTGTATAAATATATAAAATGCAAAGGGTGGCTAAAATGGACATAGGTCTCTTACAGGTTGAGAAAGGGGAATTAATATTGGGTCATGCTGAAACAGACAAGGCCTTGAATAACTATTTTGTGTCAGTCTTCACAGTCTAAGATGTGCCTAACATGTCAAAGAAAATTGTTAAGGATACAATGGGAGGTGAGGACCTCAACTCAATTGTTGTCACTAAAGGGATAGTGTTGAGAAAACCTGAGGGTCTAAAGGTAGATAGGTCCCCTTGTCCTGATGGGATACATTCCAGGATGCAGAAAGAAATGGCAGAAGGTCTGGTAGATGTGTTGGTGGCAACTTACCAAAATTCATTGGACTCTGGGCAGGTCCCGGCAGACTGGAAGACAGCAAATTTCATGCTGCTGTTTAAAAGATAAAAGGCAGGTAATAATAGGCCAGTTAGCTTAACATCTATAGTCAGCAGACACTGGAGGTTATCATTAAAGAAGAAATAGACATCTGGATGGAAAGTGTTCCATCAGGCAGAAGCAGCATGGATTTAGGAAAGGAAGATCATTTTTGACAAACTTACTAGAGTTCTTTAAGTGTGTTACAAGTGTGGTGGATGGAGGGGAGCAGATGATGTTGTACACTTGGATTTCGAGAAGGCATTTGATAATGTGTCACATAAAAGACACATCATAAGATAAGAAGGAATGGAGTTTTGGTGAATGTACTAGCATGGATAGAGGACTGGCTAACCAATAGAAAGCAGCAAATGGGATAAATGGGTATTTCTCTGGTTGGAGAGCAGTGGTGAACGAAGTGCTGCAAGGGCCGATGTTGGGCTTGTAACTGTTCATGATCTATGTAAATGAGTTGGAAGAAGAGACCGAGTGTAAAGCATCCAAATCTGCTGATGGTACTAAATTGAATGGAAAAGCAAACTGTGCAGATGACGTGGAGGGTCTGCAGAGAGATTTAGATGGGTTAAGTGAAAGGGCAAAGGTCTGGCAGATGGAGTTTAAAGCATGTCAGTGTATTATTGAAATGGTGAAAGATTGCAGCATGCAGTTATGCAGAGCAATTTAGAAGTGCTCGTACATGAATTGCTAAAAGCTGATTTGCAGGTGAAACAGGTAATCAGAAAGGCAAACAGAATATTGGATTTCATTGCTAAAGGGATTTTATTTAAGTGCAGGGAGGTTCTGTTGCAATTGTACAAAATGTTAATGAGGCCCCACATTGGAGTAATGTGCGCAGTTCTGATGTCCTTCCTTGAGAAAGGATGTACTGGCTTTGGAGGCAGTGTAGAGGAGGTTCACCAGGTTGATTCCAGAGATGAGGGAGTTACTCTGTGAAGAGAGGTTGCACCAGCTGGGACTGTACTCGCTAGAATTTAAAAGAATGAGAGCATATCTTATAGAAACATATAAAATTATGAAAGGAATAGATAAGGTCGAGGGAGGCATGTTGTTTCTGCTGGTGGGTGAGACTAGGACTAAGGGACATGGTCTCAAGATTAGGGGAGTAGATTTAGGACAGAGATGAGGAGGAACTGCTTTTGCCAGAGTGTAGGGAATCTATGGAATTGTCTGCCCAAGGAAGCAGTAAAGACAGCTTCATTAAATATATTCAAGACACAGTTGCAAGGGTTTTTGCATGGTAGGGGAATTAAAGGTTATGGTGATAATGGAGGTAAGAGAAGCTGAGAGGATGGATAAATCAGCTATGATCTTAATGAGTGGCCATAGTAGGGAAGGAGTCCATCTTGCCCTCCTATCCCATCTGTTCCTCTCTTATGCTGGTGTTTCTGATCTCATGCCCTCCCTCATTCTTCCTCTAACTCAATGAGAGCCCTGGAAGATGCTGAAAAACAAGAACCTCCCTTTCTCCTCATGAATCCTATAAATTGTCATGTAATATGAGTCGTATAGTTCTTATTTTAAATAAAGAGAATTTTCCCGATCAATATTGGTAAGAGAGAAATGTTGGAGTATTGCAAATGTTTGCCAGAAAATTTCCTGACAGAAATCAACATTTTTCTGAACAACCATTGAACAGCAAAAAAAAGGTGATAAAGTGCTCAAAAGCTTTTATGACCACTTGTTTACTCCTAATCAGCAGGTTGTTGTTAGGAGACTGTGTCAGTTCAAGTTCTAGGTACCAAAATGTCCTGAAGCTTTCTTAATGAGTTCTAGCTGGCTGTTTAAGTGGTGTTCAGCTGCTTAATGATGCTCTAGGCAGTTGTTTTTTTTCTCTACACAAGCCTCAAATGCTTCACCAAAATGTTCCCAGCCAATAATGGTATGGGATATTTTAACATATACCTCAGAGGGCAGATGGTATCTCAGTTAATTACTCACTCTGAAAGGTTCCCCTTAGCTTTTACATTCAAACTCTTCTAAATGAGAATGATGCAAGTGTTTGATTTGGAATGTTACTAGGCACCAATCAATTTGAAATCCAAAAGATTTAATTAAAACTAAATGAAGCAGCAGTGCTGTTTCTTACTCATGTTCACAGCATCCTGTAACACCCTGCAAAACTCCATGCACTGCTAAACTTAAGGTGAGGGCTACAATGGCTTTGGTGATAACACTTTGAACAGTCACTTAGCTTATTGACAAGAATCAGCAATACAATTTGGTCTTGGGAGCAGGCAACAAGTTTGAGAAGAACAGACCAACACCAGCCAATGTCTTGAGGAGAAATGATGTTAAGAAGATAGAAAAATCTGCTATTGTTCTTCACCAACACAGAAAACAGATATGTATTTTCCCAGCAGCATTGAAGTAGTTATTAGCTGTTGACTACAATGAATGTTTGTGTACAGCCTGTGGATCCAACTAAGTCACCTTCAACTAGACAGAGTCTCAGCAAGAACGTTCATTAAAAATGATTTGTTTCTTATTCAAACAACAGAACTGTAACTGATGATATTTACCAGGTTCATTCTTGTCTGTATTTAATAGAAAAACAGGGCAAAATTGCTGTTCATCATGTATTGTTTTTTATATTCTCCATGTTTATTTATATCATATTTGAGAATAGTGGGCCAATTATAGTAAAATAACACCAAATCCCAAACCGAAGCAATAGAGTTTACCAGTGAATCTTTTAACTTGAAATGTACACAAAGGCATATGTTGTAAGCAATTGCCTTTGTAAGGTCATACACAGTTAATTGTAAAAGTATAAATCATGATAGTTATAACCTCCACTTGCATTTTATAATTAGCTTTAGGCTGGGAGGAAGTAAGTATACATTTCTTTAGCCTCTCCGGCATCTGTTTTGTCTTCTCCTTGAGAACCTTAGTGTCTGTCTAACTTGGTGCTGGCAATCAATTAAATTTAAGTTTATCTAATAGTTTTCTGCCCGTATCCTTATTGATCTCACATCCCATTCACTTTATCATTGCCATGCTCACTGTTCTACCTTGGCTCCTGTTTCATCAGTGCTACTAATTCCATTCTTCACTATCTCTGCAACCTGCTGGAGCTTTATAATCCTCTAAAGATTCTGTATTTCTTCAACTCCACCTTGCTCACATCACTGGTGGCTGTGTCTTTAGTAGTACTTGAACCTAAGCTCAGCAATTCCCTTTCTCAACCCAGTCTCCCAATCCCTCTTTAAGATGCCCCTTCCAAAGCTATCTCTTTCACCAAGGCTTTGGTCACTTGTCCTAATACCGCCTTCTTTGGACTGGGGCTAGTGTTTATCCGATAAAGCTCTGGTGAAGTGCCTTAGTAAGCTTTCTGATATTAAACATGCTATACAAATCCAAGTTGTTTTTATGAACACATTCCCATGTCATTCAAAAGGGATGCTGACTGAAGATAATAGTGTTCTTGATCAAGGAACCCTGAAACGCTTTTAAACAGCAGTTGTTTGAGTTATCAATTGTGTGTGTGAGCATTTTGTATTTTATTCCATACTTCAAACATACTTTAAAGGTCCTTTACAGCTACAGTTGATCTACCTAGATGAAAATTGATCATAAATCCAGTTTCTTGCAAGTGACATTGAATAAAGCCCATTATAAATACCATTAACATGGATTAATGCAATCATACTTTTCCCCTTGTTAAAATGGCTAATTATTTTTCAACATGGGGTACATCACAATGCAGTGATTGTAACGAAGTCAGCCAAATCGACCTCTCAGAACATGAGTTCCCTGATTGAGGCTGTTAATCTGGTTCAATCAGGGAACCCTGGCTGAGGGTTATAAACAGGCATGTCAGAGGTTCCGTTCACTTTCAGTACTAGCTCAATGTCATGTACTATAGGGAGAGGCTGAATAGGCTGGGACTGTTTTCCTTGGAGCATCGGAGGTTGAGCGGTGACCTTTTAGAGGTTTATAAAATCTCAAGGAGCATGGATAAGTTGAATAGACAAGATCTTTTCCCTGGGTCGGGGAAGTCAAGAAGTAGAGGGCAGAGATTTTGGGTGAGAGGGGAAAGACTTAAAAGGGACCTAAGGGGAAACTTTTCCACTCAAGGCGTGGTGCACGTTTGGAATGAGCTGCCAGAGGAAGTGGTAGAGGCTGGTACAATTACAACATTTAAAAAGGCATCTGGATCAGTATATGAATAGGAGGGGCTTTGAGGGATATGGGCCAAGTGATGGCAAATGAGACTAGGTTAATTTAAGATATCTAGCCGGCATGGATGAGTTGAACCGAAGGGCCTGTTTCTGTGCTGTACATCTCTGTGACTCTATGCACATGTAAATAAGGGTGACTTGTGATGGGATATCAGCCTTCATGCAGTTATTTCCCTTTCCATCTCTGTTAAATGCTCCATGAAATAAGGTCAAAAATCACATAGCAACAGGTTATAGACCAAGGAGTTTATTTGAAAACACTAGCTTTCAGAGTGCAGCTCCTTCATCAGCTAAAGGAGTGAGGATCCAAACGCTAGTGTTTTCAAATAAACCTTTTGGACTGTAATTTGGTGTATGCGAATTTTGTCATGTGACTGGTGCCAACCCAGTCCAACGTCAAGACCCCCACTGCATGAAATAAGGCAGCTGGTTTCTGATTAAACTTGTTCTGTGAACTGAATCGTTAAATGCCTATGTGTTCAGCACCATCATTTAATGTGATCTCATTCACCCTCTCACTGCCTTGCTAACTCACAATGGCTCCTGGTTGGGCATTGCTTCAAATTTTTAAATTTTCATCCTCTTGTCTACATTCCTTGATGACCTCACACTGACCTAACATGCATTTGCATTTTTACACAGCTACATTCTCCATTTCTTTAAGATGCTTGTTTAAAATGTCAATATTTTACACGGGGTGGAATCTTACCAGTCTCTGAACGGCATGGTTATGGGGGTTACAAGCAGTAGAATTGGACGAGATGTTCGACAAGGCTAATTTCAATATCAAAGTCATTTTGCTATCTTGTTCACTTTTCTCAAGAGGCACGGCATGATTCTCACTAATCAGTACTGTGATTGGTAATGCATGTTTAATAGCTTGTTAGCAGCCCAACTTGGCATGGATTGGGATCTTACCAAACATGTGTTGGGATCTTGCCAAACACGCAAAATGACCCACTCTCACAAGTATCCTTACATATGGATGAGGAAGGACACCACTTCGACTGGGACAATACATTCATCCTAGGACAAGCCAAACAGAGACAGACACGAGAATTCCTAGAAGCATGGTATTCCAACCGGAACTCTATCAACAAACACATTGACTTGGATCCATTTATCACCCCCGAGAAAAAAAACAGGAAATGACATCACCATATGAAATGATGTCACCACAGGAAATGGCATCGCCAACCCTAGGGAATGCAAACATATAAATAGAAACCAGGTTACACCATCAGTGCTTCATTCGGAGACTCACTGAAGATGTTACCTAGTATGGTGACGAAATGTCTGAAAATGAACTTTCCAGCTCAGTGAGCGAACCTACATCCATGATTGTCACATTTCAGGATATTGTTTCTGACCGGAATAGATCTGTAAATTTGTGTTTAAAATCTAAGTTGATTTGTATAAGTTTAAAATTCTCTTTACAACTTTGTGTTGCACTTATTAATGAGCCAAGTACTTTTTTAAGTTAGCCATATTCTGTGATTTACAAGAGTGAGTCAGACAACATCCAAGGAGCAGGAAAGTCGACATTTTAAGCATAAGCTCTTCATCAGGAATATAGGGGTGGGGAGACAAGGTAGCAGAGATATAAATGGGGAAGCTGAGGGAAAGGTCGCTAGGAATGCTCCTACCTCAATATAACCATCAAACCAGAGGACAAGGCGGGTGGGAGGTGGGGTGGGGGAGAGTGCAGTGGTAGTTTGGCGCACCGACCTGTACACTGCTGATGCCAGGCACCAACTCATGGACGCCTCCTCCTACTGCCCCCTCGATCATGACTTCACCTCCCAATACCAAGCTATCATCTCCCAGCTATACACAACCTCATCATCTCAGGGGATCTCCCTTCCACAGCCTCCAACTTCATAGTTTTGGAACCCTGCACTGCCCAGTTCTACATCTTAACCAAAATTCATAAATGTGACTGCCCCAGTCGACCCATTGTCTCTGCCTGCTCCTGTCCCATCAAACTCATCTCCACACACCGTCCTGTTCCCCTTGGTCCAGGAACTCCCACATACATTTGGGGCAGCCCAACACCTTCTTCCATGACATTCGGTACCCTAACCCCAATTGCCTCATCTTCACAATGAACATCAAGTCCCTGTACATGTCCATCTGCCACAGCGAAGGCCTCCGAGCCCTTTGTTTCTTCCTCTCCCACCGACCCAATCAGTACCTTTCCACCGACACTCTCATTCAATTGGCTGAATTGGTCCTCACCTTCAACAATTTCTCCTTCGAATCCTCCCACTTCCTTCCGACTAAAGAGGTAGCCACAGGCACCCACATGTGTCCCGGCTATGCCTGTCTCTTCATTGGGTACGTGGAGCAGTCCATCTTTTGGTGTTCCACAGCACCATTTCACACCATTTCCTTTGCCACATCGATGACTGTATCGGCACCACCTCATGCTCCCATGAGGAGGTTGAACAGTTCATCAACTTATCGAACGTCTTCCACCCTGACCTCAAGTTCACCTGGAACATCTTGCACATCTCCCTCCCCTTCCTGGATCTCTTCATCTCCATTTCCAGTGGCCGATTCAAACATGGACATCTACTTCAAGCCCACCACTCCCACAGCAACTGGACTACACCTCCTCCCACACCCCCCTACTCTGTAAAAGTACTATTCCTTAGTCCCAATTCCTTTTCCTCTGCCACCTTTGCTCCCAGGAAGAGCAATTCCATTCCAGAATTTCTCAGATGGCTTCCTACGTCTAGGATTGCAATTTCCCCTCCCATGTGGTCGAGGATTCCCTCGAGCTCATCTCCTCCACTTTCTGCGCATCCATCCTATAATCTCATTCATCTAACTGCAACGAATTTACCGCCTCTGATCCTCACCTTCCACCCCACCAATCTCTGGATACAACGCATCATTCTTCATTATTTCCACCACATACACTCAGACCCCACCACCAGGAATATATTTCCCTCCCCAACTCCTATCTGCGCTCTTCAGAAACCATTCCCTCTGTGAAAGTGTCATTGGGTCCAGGCTTCCCCCCCCACCCCCGCTAACACCCCTACCCCCCCCCCCCACCCCCACCCACCAACTCACCCTACACTCCTGTGCCCGCACGGAATCAATGTCGATTTCACCAATTTCCTCATCTCCCCTCCCCCAATTTTATCCCAGCTCCAATCCTCCAACTCAGCACTACCCTCTTGTCCATCTTCTTTCCACTCCGCCCTCCTTTCTGATCTATCCCCATCACACCCCAGCTTCATCTACCTATCGGATTCACAGCTACCTTCCCACAAGCCCCATGCCCCCTCCCACTTATTTTTCAGCCCTGTTGGGCCACACTCCTCATTTCTGATGAAGAGCTTATGCTCAAAACATTGATTCTTCTGCTCCTTGGATGCTGCCTGACCTGCTGTGCTTTTCTAGCGCCACACGTTTGACTCTGATCTCCAGCGTCTCTACTCCTCACTTACTCCGACTAGTTAATACAAACCTGTTTCCAGAAGGAACCAAGTGCTCTGATACCTTTAGGAAATACAAGAAGTAATTGATACAACTGTGATCAAGATAGCGGTCTTTTTAAAGATTCTTCAGTAGAATGAGAGCATCACTGGCTGGGCCAGCATTGCGACAGGAGGAGGCCATTCAGCTCCTTGAGTCCGTTTCTAACTTTTAATGAGATCCTGGGCTGATCAGTGGCCTAACGCCATATGATGCCTTTGGCCCACATTTACTTGACATAAGTTTATCAGTCTCATGTTTAACTGATCTAGCATCCATTGCTCTCATTTATTGACTATCCCTAACTGACTTGATAAGATAACAGTGAGCTGACTACTTGAACTGCAATGGGATTTCAGGACACCCACAAACAGGTTCGGAAGGGAGTTCCAATATGTTGACTCACCAACAGTGAAGGAGCAGCAATGGAGTTCCGTTTCAAGATGCAGCGTTGTTCGGGGAGACACTTGGCTGTGATGATGTTCTCGTGAGTCTGGTGCCCTCTTCCTCTTAGGTTCATGAGGGCATGGATTTTGAAGGAGGTCTCTAACAATGAAGAACACTCTATATCAAATTTTTCAAAGAATGCCAGAAGGGTTTAAGAACCAAAAACAGATCATTGGTCTAAACCAACAGCATGAAGAACAAAATCAGGAAACTACAAGAGGTACTTGACTGACAAAACAAGACTTCTGGGGGATTTGTTGCACTGTAAATAGTTATGTAGGTTTTGGGATGTTACACTGAAGGGGAGAATATGTTCACGTAAAATGATCAATGATGTAACTGAGATTACCATGACAGAAGCAACAAGTCTGAAATGGAGACTGAGAGAGAAGCAAAACTCTGTACTAGATAATAGTAATGTATATGGTGTGAGCAAAGAATGTGAATTATTTTTCCAGGTCCATGCCCACATGACTGGCAGAGTGGAACTGATAAGGATCACCAACTGAATCAGTTTGAATGGGACTAGGAAAAACCCAGCCAGTCATAAAGGACAGACTGGATGATGGTCAAGCCCATCCCAACATCAACAATAGAATATTGGGATTTACAATGTTTCACAACAGCGAGATACAAGACACAGCAATGATACTTCCATTTGTGAGAAGACCAAAAACTAGGAGTTATGGATGTAGTGTAGTCTTTAATCAATCTAATAATGAATTCAAGAGAAATTTCTTCACCTAGTGGTTAAAAATACCACTGTACAACACAGAGTAGTTGAGGTGAATCACTCAGACACACTTAAACACGCTGGGGGAAAGCAATAGAAACATACGCTATTTTGACACCATAGGAGATTTATTCAACTTTTTTCTTACACTATCAGCCCACCTTTTGTGGAGACTAATTACTGGAGTGGTTCAGTTGGCTAAATGGTATTGAGATAAAGGATCAGACAAGATCATATTGAATAGCAGAACTGTTTCAAAGGGCCAAATAGCCTACCCTAGCTCCAAGTTTCTAAAATCTGGCTATTTTAATCCTTGGATGCCCTAGTGCTGCATTGAGAGTTTTGTGGACTCTGAGAATTTGGATGCGAGAAATTCAGTGGGAGCATGTATTATTGAAAAAAAAGGAAATAATGGGATATCAGGAGAAAACACAGGCATGTGAATGCTGGAAATTGAACTTTCTGTCATCATTTGTAATAATTTTAAAACTGCAACTACTAGCTCACATCAAATGCAAGCATAGCTTATACTTTGGGGAACTGTGTCACTTTTAAAATATTCTCAGTAAGTCCTTTTTGTTCAATTCCTTTCCACTAAAAAGTGAATAAGTAAAGACAAAAATAACTTTTTTTTTATTCTGAAGAGAATGGTTGAATAGTGAGACTTGGTATAATGAGGAGTAAATGAAATTGATTGTGGAAAGAATCATGGAAAATAATGGAAATTTTCAGCAGGTCTGGTAAAGTCTGCAGGGTGGGAAAGCTATGAGGAACTGTCTGAATGTTACTCAGGGCTGGATTTTATTGTCTGCTGTGGTCCCCACATCCCATGTAAAACGTCAACTGTCACAACCATCCAAACTACAATGGTCCCACTGTCCTTGAAAGTCCTACTGACCTATAACAGAGTGAAACAGAGATTCCTTCCTGAAGGAAATTCTTAAAAATGTGCCGGCCAATCTTTGTTCAACTTTTTTCTCTTTCCAATTTTCCCATTATTAATGTAATCATCTCAATCTCAGTAACTCACTTATCAAAATGTTTCTCTCCTCTAGGTACCCTCTACATAAAGGGTTCTCTTAATCTCTCTTCTCACTTTCCTGGTTCTAATCACTGATTCTATGAGCAGTGGAAACAGACTTTCCTGTTTTACTGTGCCAGCATCTGTGTTGTTTTAAAGTCCTCTCAAGTGTCATCAAGACACTGTTACTGTCTCCCCTTATAATTATAGTTTACCATCCTTGGCATGGCTTTAATGAATCAATGTTGTACACTGCTCTCCAGTCTTGAAGTACGCAAAGTACGCAGAACTGTTATCACTTCTTCACTCATGTAACCTGTGTCTCTTTTACTAAAATCCCCAAAACTATTTATTGCTTCATTGATCTGCTCTCCTGCTTTGATCTCAAATGCCTCTGTATTTTTTCCACACACCTCAGCATTTTTCTAATGAGTGGTTGATTCGGTTTCCTGTTTTATTTTCCCTCTCTGAAAACCTATTATTTCACACTGGCAAGCACCACTTTTACTAAATTGAACCTGCCATTTACCTTAAAGTCTGTTCCATCCTCCTGAAATCATTGTTAAACTCCTTACTTTGTGTGAGCAGAAAATTTCAGTGCATTTCTCCCTCGACTTGTCTACATGGGATGATAGAATGATCCAGTACAGGTGGGGCCATTTAGCCAATTATATCTTTAAAAAGACCAGTTCAGTGAGCCCCACCTCTTAGCTGGTGAAATGTTTTTCCTGTAATAATTCATAGAACATTTCTCCCAGACATTTCAAAAATAAAGGGATTGACGCAGCCAATCCTCCAGGTTCAAAGACTCTCATTCTTATCTCCCTTCCTTGTTAGTTAAATTAGCCCCACTATCCGGAATCAATTTCCTGAATTGCTCCAATGGTATTTGCCTTTCTGACTTCATAATATCTTTTAAAAAGCCAATCCTGCCCACAATTATTGGATAAAATGTTCAACTTCAAAGGAAAGCAGATGAAAAAGGGGCACTGCAATGTCAGTCACCCAATGCCTGCCTCTATCTCTTTCCCTTCCACCTAATACAGGTTTATAATAGGTGACCAGTAGAGCTACTAACTCTTTTCTGTCCTTGGTCAAGGTAAAGCTGTTTCTCTTTATAATGGCTGTGCTCACAGTTAACCCTTACCTCATGAAAAGTACTTTCTCCATGATCAAAATGCTGGGGAAATATAAACTTGTAGTCTGGAATTTCACAAATGGGTTTCTGGTGATCTTAAATGTTGACATGGCAGATGTGTGTAATGGGACAAATGATATGGTGTGTTTTTTAAATTATGCCCAAAGACTGCATGGACTTTACTTAAGAAAATTACTTTGCTTTGTTCAGCTACACCAGTCTCTATTGAGATAGGAACTCTAACCTGCCTGGAGAAATGCTTACATGAACACAATGAAGCAATGGGAAATATCAATTACTAAGATTTATTCTAATTACAGATCTCTCAGTTGTGATCATTTCCTCATTGTTTTTTTTTCTTTGCTCTTTCAAAATTATGCACTTACATTGAAATTGACTGATACCATTAGCCTTCCAATAACTCACTGAAGGGACTATTTTTCAGGCAATTGTTAATTCAATGCTGTCAGTTGTTGGTTGTACTCTTGCCTCTGGATCAGAAGGTTGTTGGTTTAAGCCACACTGTTGATATTGTGAGTGTAATACCGACAGCAGCGTTGGAAGTGCTGTCTTTGCAAATGAAGCAATAAGCCACAGCCCTGTCTGCTCAGTTGAGTGAGCGTAATTAATTGTATGGATCATTTGAAGAAAAGAATTCTGCTCTCTGTTTTGCCTAATATTAATCTTGCATTGTGAATCATTAGTAAAATGTTCTAGTCAGTTATCTTGCTGCTGTTTACCTGAATGTAAGTGTAAATTGGCTTTTTTTATTTTTACAAGTATCATGATCCCAGCTGATAGCAATATTGGGTGGGTCAGATCTCAGAATGAAACCTGGCTTGACAGCTTGAGCTTTATTTTTGCCGTTGGTCACTGTAGGAACATATTTACACAAGACGCCTTAACAACAGAATATAAGACTATTACAAAAAAAACAAATGAATTATATTTCAGAGAAATATCCCTCATATTTCAATGCTAAGTGTTTACTGAAATGAATTTCCTCTGTTTCTTTTCCTTGGGTTGCTGAGACAGTTTTATGATTCCTTTCCGAGTCCAGTGGCATGAGCCTTTCACAAATTTTAGGGCCTAAACATGTTCAGTCCTAACAACTTGAAGTTATCCAGACAAGCTGTCCTGGCTTAGAAGCTTCAGGAACTAAAAGTGTCACTCGAGCTATGGTGACTGGTTCCCTTAGACTGAAGGCTTGATTCTCCTGTCAGATGAAAACATTCTCCCTTCTGAATTGAAATCCTGATTCTTCTGATCTGAAGTCAGTATCTAACTTAATAGCCTCTGGTCTGTTTTAAACTCAGCAGTAGCAGTGTTCTATCCATTATCATCATAGATGTTATGTCAGACACTTGATTGAAGTCACAGTCTTTCTTGGAAGTCATGTTCCAAATGACTTTCTGATCTTTAAAGAAGCACCTTCACAGACTAAGCAAACTCCACCCGCTTCTATTTTAGCATCCAAATTTGAAATGATAGGAATATATGCTATACACCTATCATTAAACATCATTAACACAGTGACCACATGTTAGAAGTACTTCCTTGACTGTATAATGCTGTGAAGTATCTGACGTCATGGAAGGAGATACAGAAATTGAAGTTTCTCTTTTGTGTTGGGCACTGCTGTTAGTTAGGTCAATCAAATGTCCATGCACAGACATTTTCAATCATGTGCAAAATTGGGAGAGCTAATGTCACAGACCAGTCAAGCAATAGTCTGACACTAATGGAATCTATGTTCCAGTCATTTTCACCACCAGCCCTTACCTGATAGGCAGGACTCTAACAGAAGAAATTATGGCACAATAGTATACAGACAAAAGGAGATGTCAGAGGGAACCTTCATTATTGATTCCAGATCTCAGGAACGTGGCTTTCTGCTGATTACCATTGATTACACTTCTGCAACTGATGACTCAATAGTTCTCAAATTTGAAGACAACTTGGAAGAGTTATTAAGGGAAGCAAAGACACAGAGTATACCCTGGCTGAGAGGCTTTAATGGTTACCAGAAAGAATGGCTTGATAGCCCTATTACTGACCAAGCTGTCAAAGTTATAGTCATAAAGTCATACAGCATGGAACATAGAACATAGAACATAGAAAAATACAGCGCAGTACGGGCCCTTCGGCCCTCGATGTTGTGCCGATCCAAGCCCACCTAACCTACACTAGCCCACTTTCCTCCATATGCCTATCCAATGCCTGTTTAAATGCCCATAAAGAGGGAGAGTCCACCATTGTTACTGGCAGTGCATTCCATGAACTCACAACTCGCTGAGTAAAGAATCTAACCCTAACATCAGTCCTATACCTACCACCCCTTAATTTAAAGCTATGCCCCCTCGTAATAGCTGACTCCATACGTGGAAAAAGGTTCTCATGGTCAACCCTATCTAAACCCCTAATCATCTTGTACACCTCTATCAAGTCACCCCTAAACCTTCTTTTCTCCAATGAAAACAGCTCCAGAACAGCCCCAATGAAAACAGAACCTTAGGTCCAATGGTAGACTGATTAGCAAGGTGAGATTACATGGAATATAGAAAGCTTGAAGGTAGGAATCAGAGTGTGGAGGTGAAGGGTTGTTTTGTGGACGGAGGCATGTAGATCAATAGTGTGCCATAGGATCAGTGCTGGGTCCTTCGCTTTTTATTATTTATTTAAATGATTCGGATATGAACATAGGAGGTATAGTTAGTAGGTTTGCAAATGACACCAAAGTTGGTGGTGTAGTGGACAGTAAAAAAGATTTCCTCAGAGTGCAATGGGACATTGATCAGATAGGCCAATGGGCTGAGGAGTGGCAGATTGAGTTTAATTTAGATAAATGTGAGATGTTGCATTAAGGAGCACAAATCAGGGCAAGACCTATACACATAATTGAATAGAATTGAATTGAATTTATTGTCACGTGTACCAAGGCACAGTGAAAAGCTTTGTCTTGTGAGCAATACAGGCAGATTACATAGTTAAGTAGCATAGATAGTAAATAATAGGTAACCAGCGGCAAAAACAAAAAAAACAGGTACAGGCGAATGCTAAGAGTTTGTGAGCCCATTCAGTATTCTAACAACAGTAGGGTAGAAACTGTTTCAAAACTGGCTGGTGCATGTGTTCAGGCTTTTGTACCTTCTCCCTGATGATAAAGGTTGTAGAAAAACATTGCCAGGATGGGATGGATCTTTGAGATTGATTGGGCTGACAGTTGGATTCTACAGATGGGAGGTTGGTCTTTGTGATTGTCTGGACTGAGTTCACCACTCTCTGTAACCATCTCCAATCTTGAATGGTACAGTTTCCATACCAGGTAGTGATACATCCAGACACAATGTTCTCAATGGTGCACCTATAAAAGTTGGCAAGGGTATTTGCCGTCATATTAAATTTCCTCAGCTGCCTGAGGAAGAAGAGATGTTCTTGGGCTTTTGTAACCAGTGCGTCCACATAAAAAGTCCAAGAAAGCTTGTTGTGGATGACCACTCACAGGAGCTTGACATTCTCCACTTGTTCCACCTCTCATAAGGGGCATAGGTAGGGTGAATAGTCAAGATCTTTCCCCCGGGGTAGGGGAGTCCAAAACTAGAATGCATAGGTTTAAGGTGACAGGGGAAGGATTTAAACGGGACCTAAAGTGGCAACTTTTTCACACAGAAGGTGGTGTGTGTATGGAATGAGCTTCATCTGGCAGTTCCTTCCACATACAAACCTCCATCTGTGTGAAACATTTGCTGCTTAAATATCTTTTAATTTTTTTCCCTGTCACTTCAAAGGTCCTGGGGAGTATTGCTGAACAAATAGACTTTAGGGTGCAAGTTTATAGTTCCTTGAAAGTGGAGTTGATTATGGACAGATAGTGAAGAAGTCATTTGATATGCTTGCCTTTATTGGTCAGAGTATTGTGTGTAAGAGTTGGGAGGTCATGTTGCAGCTGTGCTAGTCACTGGTTAGGCCACTTTTGGAATACTGTGTTTAATTCTGGTTTTCCTGCTTTAAGAAGGATGTTGTGAAACTTGAAAAGGTTCGGAAAAGATTTACAAGGATGTTGCCAGGGTTGGAGGGTTTGAACCATAGGAAAAGGCTGTGTAAAATGGGGCTATATTCCCTGGAACATTGGAGGCTGAGGGGTGACCTCATGAAATCATGAGGGGTATGGGTGAATAGTCAAGATCTTTTCCCTGGGGTAGGGGAGTCCAAAACTAGAGGTCATAGGTTTAAGGTGACAAGGGAAAGATTTAAAAGGGATCTAAGCGGCAATGTGTTCTTGCAGAAGATGGTGTGTGTATGGAATAAGCTTCCCCTGGCAGTTGATTCCACATGCAATCCTCCCTCTGTGTGAAAAATGTGCCGCATAGGTCTCTTTTAAATCTTTCCCCTGTCACCTTAAAATAATGCCCTTTAGTCTTGAAACCCATTACTAGAATGAAAGGAGCTTTGCTTTTCACCTTATCTATGCCCCTCATGATTTTATAAACCTCTATAACATCACCACTCAACACGCTAAGCTCCAGGGAAATAGGTTCCAGCCCAAGCAGCTTCTCCATGTAACTCAAACCCTCTAGACTCGGCAACATCATTGTAAAACTTTTCTGCACCCTCTCCAGTTTAAGAATATCCTTCCTATAGTAGAGTGAACAGAACATGGTCCTTGAAACGTGGCCTCAGTAATGTCCTGTACAACCTGATAAGGCCTGCAACACATGATAAGCAAACTATCAAGAGGGAAACATTTACTCACTCTTACCCTCACAAACATGTACCACAAATGCATATGTTCCTGACAATATTGCTCAGAGTTACCCCTCATTGTCTTTGTAGAGTCACAGAATTACAGCATGAAAACAAATCCTTCAGTCCAACTCATCCATGCCAACCAGATATCCGAATGTAATCTCGTCCCATTTGCCAGCTTTTGGACCATATCCCTCTAAACATTTCCTCTTCATATACCCATCCAGATGCCTTTTAAATGTTGTAATTGTACCAGCCTCTATGACTTCCTGTGGCAGCACATTCCATACACGCACAACCCTCTGCATGAAAAAGTTACCTATTAGTTCCCTTTTAAATCCTTCCCCTCTCGCCCTAAACCTATGCCCTCTAGTTCTGGACTCTCCCACCCCAGGGAGGGTCCTATCCATGCCCCTCATGATTTTATAAACCTCTATAAGGTCACCCCTCAGCCTCCCATGCTCCAGGGAAAACAGCCCCAGCCTATTCAGCCTCTCACTGTGAGTGAAATCCTCCAACTCTGGAAACATCTTTGTAAATCTTTTCTGAACCTTTTCAGGTTTCACATTATCCTTCCGATAGGAAGGAGATCAGAATTGCATGCAATATTTCAAAAGTGGCCTAACCAATATCCTGTACAGCTGCAACATGACCTTAACAAGTTTTGAGAAGATTTGAAGCTCAGGTTTAGATTCTGGATATAGGTTTGCTCGCTGAGCTGGAAGGTTCGTTTTCAGACATTTCATCACCATACTAAGTAACATCTTCAGTGAGCCTCTGAATTAAGCACTGGTGGTGTAGCCTGCTTTCTATTTATATGTTTGAGTTTCCTTAGGTTGGTGATGTCATTTCTGGCTGTGACATCATTTCCTATGGTGATGTCATTTTGTATTATTTTTCTCAGGAGATGGGATCCAAGTCAATGTGTTTGTTGATAGAGTTCCGGTTAGAATGCCTTGCTTCTTAAAATTCTCATGTTTGTCTTGTACTAGAATGGATGCATTGAGTATAGGAGTTGGGAGAACAATGTTCAGACCAATAAAGGAAAATGTACCAAATGCTTTCTTCACTATCCTATCTACCTGTGACTCTACTTTCAAGGAACTATGAACCTGCACTCCAAATTCTCTTTGTTCAGCAACAAAAATGGCCTTGTTCACACTGACCATATTGCACAATCACAATGTCAAATGGGATATGCTGTAACTGAAGGCTGGGCATACATGAGGTACCGTGGATCATGAGCGAGAACAACATTATATTTAATCATAGTCTATAACATCACAGTCTGGCATATTCCTCATTCTGCTAATATGACCATCATGAGATCAGGTCTGGTTCAACAAGGTGTGCAGGATGCCAAGAGCAGTTTCCAAGCATGTCAAAAAATGACTTGCCAACATAGTGAAGCTTCAATTTGGGACTACAGATGCTGAATAGTGGAAATATCGTTTTATAAATAATGCTTAGCAGTCCCATAGCCAACAGATCAGATAAACAAGCTGGAGTCCTACCAGTCATGAATGGTGGTAGGCAATTGATAATCTAACCAAAAGAAAAGGCTCCACACATATTCCCACCTGCAATGATGATGGAAACCAACGCATCTGTTCAAATGATAAGGATAAAGCAGTTGCAATCAACTTCAGCCATAAGTGCTGATTGGATCCATCTCAGCCTCCTCCTTAATTCTTCAGCATCGCAGAGGCCAGCCTTCGCTCAAATTGATTCATTCCACATGATACTATAAAATGGTTGAAGGCACTTGAATCTGCAATGGTGATAGGCCCTGCTGACTGTAATGGGCAAGTTGTTGGAGTGAATCCTGAGGGACAGGATATACATGTATTTGGAAAGGCAAGGACTGATTAGGAATAGTCACCAAACATGTCTTTATGCATGGGAAATCATGTCTCACAAACTTGATCGAGTTTTTTGAAGAAGTAACAAAGAAGATCGATGAGGGCAGAGCAGTAGATGTGATCTATATGGACTTCAGTAAGATGTTCAACAAAGTTCCCCATGGGAGACTGATTAATAAGGTTGGATCTCATGGAACACAGGGAAAACTCACCAGTTGGATACAGAACTGGCTCAAAGGTAGAAGACAGAGGGTGGTCGTGGAGGGTTGTTTTTCAGACTGGAGGCCTGTGACCAGTAGAGTGCCACAAGGATCGGTGCTGGGTCCTCTACTTTTTGTCATTTACATGAATGATTTGGGTGCGAGCATAAGATGTACAGTTAGTAAGTATGCAGATGACACCAAAATTGGAGGCCTACTGGACAGTGAAGAGGGTTACCTCAGATTACAACAGGATCGGGACCAGATGGGCCAAAGGGCTGAGAAGTGGCAGATGGAGTTTAATTCCGATAAATGCGAGGTTCTGCATTTTGGGAAAGCAAATCTAAGCAGGATTTATACACTTGATGGCAAAGTCCTGGGGAGTATTGCTGAACAAAGAGACCTTTGAGTGCAGGTTCATAGCTCCTTGAAAGTGGAGTCGCAGGTAGATAGGATAGTGAAGAAGGCATTTGGTATGCTTTCCTTTACTGGTCAGAGTATTGAGTACAGGAGTTGGGAGGTCATTTTGCAGCTATACAGGACATTGGTTAGGCCACTGTTGGAATATTGCATGCAATTCTGGTCTCCTTCCCATCGGAAAGCTGTTGTGAAATTTGAAAGGGTTCAGAAAAGATTTACAAGGATGTTGCCAGTGTTGGAGGATTTGAGCTTTAGGGAGAGCTGAACAGGTTGGGCCTGTTTTCCCTGGAGCATCGGAGGCTGAGGGGTGACCTTATAGAGGTTTACAAAATTATGAGGGGCATGGATAGGGTAAATAGATAAAGTCTTTTCCCTGGGGTCAGGGAGTCCAGATCTAGAGGGCATAGGTTTAGGGTGAGAGAGGAAAGACATAAAAGAGACCTAAGGGGCAACATTTTCACGCAGAGGGTGGTACGCGTATGGAATGAGCTGCCAGAGGATGTGGTGGAGGCTGGTACAATTGCAACATTTAAGAGGCATTTGGATGGGTATATGAATAGGAAGGGTTTGGAGGGATATGGGCAGGGTGCTGGCAGGTGGGACTAGATTGGGTTGGGATATCTGGTCGGCATGGACGGGTTGAACTGAAGGGTCTGTTTCCATGCTGTACATCTCTATGACTATGACTGAAGTTTCTGTTGTATCGACACCCTGAGCCATTTCTTCCCAATACAGGTCTTGTCTGTAGTGAAGAACCACCAATCATTACCATTGAGGTACAAGTCACTCTATCTGGATTTGACAGAAGGCTATGTTGTTCAAGTCAGTCAGTTGGATTGAAGAATCTTGCCACCATCCAGTTAATTGGCAGTACCTTCACCAGCTTAAACATTCACTGTCTCCACTACTGACAAATACTGACAGCAACATCTATCTATACAAGATATATTGCGAGGACTTCCCAAGGATCCTTTAATAACAATGTTGAAATGTAAACCTTCTGTCCCTTTAGCAAGGTGAGTAGAAGATAGAAACATTGCCAAGTAGATGTTCCTTTGCATGATACATACATCCTGATTGAAAGTATTTTATTGCTCCTTCACTTTTACTGCTTCTATATCCTGGCACTTGTTACCTAACTGCTCTTACCTACACTACACGGACTGCAGTTGTTCAGGAAGGCAGTTCACCACCGACTTCGAAAGTCAAAAGTCAAATGTTGGCCTAGCTAATGAAATTAGCATCCCCTGGATGTTTCTTTTCAAAATCAATAATCACCAATGGGGCATGGTAATTTTCTCCCTGCCACCACCCCATTCTTAAATAAAATGCAATCATTTGTTGCGGATAATATTGGCTGGGCCACCATTTATTTGCTAACTCTAGTTGCCTTTGAGGAAGTGGTGGTGAGCTATTTTCTTGAACTGCTGCAGTCCCTTTGTTGTAGGTAGTTGGGGAGTGAGATCCAGGATTGTGACCTACTGACACTGAAGGAATGGCAACACATTTCAAAGTTAGGGTGGTGATTGATTTGGAAGTGAACTTGGAAGTGGTGATGTTCCATTGCCCTGGTCGTCAGTGCCTGATGCAAGTTTCAGCAGTCATTCTGCTTCTCTAATGAACTTAACCAGGTCATAAAAGGCCATGGAGCTATTGTCAGGCACGCAGTGGAGCATCATTAATGGGGCAAAACCACATCAGTGAACCAGCCACTGAAAGTCTGGTTAAAAAACACCTTCCTGAAGTCATTTTTTTCCTGGCTTGCCTTGCATTTTTATGTATAATTGTAAATGAAAAACTATTAAGATAATAAATGAAGAGATCAAAGACTGAGTATAATTTTCTGACAAAAATACAGCAATCTCAAAGAATGTTGTGCATCTGGAGAAGGCACATGAATATTTACATCTGAGGTAATTCATACCCTCAGGATTTCGGGTTCATGACTTGAGCAGCAATGTGGTAGACTGGATATCCTGCTCCCTTCCAGTCTCCACCCCATCTTTGAAATTGATGGAAATAAACATTTAGCTGTTTCTAGAATGACTGTACTGGATGCAGTGGTGGGGATAGAGGAAAGTGATTAAAAGTGGAAAAACATACCGCTATACTCCCTACAACTTTATAAATTTCACCATGAGATGGGATAGCTTGTCTCCATGTGAATATTAATCTGCCTTTTTATGGGTGCTGACACACACACACTCACACTCTCTCATGCACTCACAATCACATACTCACACTCACACATTCACACACACAAACCGACACAGACACACTCACACTCACATACACACAGACACACTCACACTCACACACACCTTTTAGCCTGAAAAACAGATCTTAGCAAAGTTGACAGCAGACAGTCAGCTCTCTCTTCCACTGCAAAACATGATGCCACAGACAAACAGCCAGAATATAGCAACAGAACTGCTTACAGCTGACAGGAATCATTTATGCAATTGAGCATCAACGATGGCCTGCAGTTGGGAAGGATGAAGTTGAGATGTTCACACATCATAAAGCATGGCAGTGCATCTCAACTAGTTTATGGATTCTGATATTAAATTATGCCCTGCATTATCTCTCAACAATTTTGTAGGTGTGTATGCATATTTATCCAGCACAAATATTGATCTTTTGCACAGTAAATGTACCTGCACTTGATGTGAGGATCACATTTATATATCCTGTTAATATCTTTCCTATTACACTATATCTGTGGCACCTTCATTATTGTAAAGCAGCTTATGCTATGACTCCCTCAAGGGAGATGTGCTAGGAATAAAGTCTGGTGCAGTTTTGCTTAAAGAACAACACTTACTTGCTCTTTATGATGTGCACACTTTGTCAAACAATTTTTTTAATACTCATGCTTATTGCTATTCATCTTACTTAACTCTGACTGAACTCACTGCTGTCAGTTTCCAGAATGAGGGATTCTGTTAGTTAATTATCTCAGTCATCTCTGCAACCCACCCTCTCTAGAGTCAAAGTAGCACCTATGCGAGGCCTTGACAGTAAGGTTTTCTTTTTGCATATCTCTCCAGTTTCATTCTGTGGCTGTGGATGTTCTCGGATGCTGTGTTGCCGGGTGAGGCAGGAGCTGAGTCAAGGCCATGTCTGTGGCAAGACAAGAAAGCAACAACACTGACGGGTAGAGATAAGTCAATTGTTCAGTCCAGAACTGCAGAGACTAATGACATCATAGAAGCAGGGATCTCTGTGTCTTCGATGGAATGTGGCAATGGGACTAAATGACTCGGTCTGTCATAGTTCTTCCAAAACAGACAAGCTCAAAACTTCCCAAATCAGATCTCATTTTCACAGTTTTGCCCTCCCAGTCGAAACAACAAGTTGCATTTATGAAACTCCTTGAATGTCAGACATTCTCAGGCACCTCACAAAAGAGTTATGGAAAAAATTCAACATCAAATAACTCTTCTGTGTGTTTGGATAGATGACTGAAATGATTGGTCTGCTCTAAGAAGTATCTTGGAAGACGTATTCATCACACAAGTCCGCCTTCCGTCCATTGACTCTATCTACATTTTTCCTTGCCTCTGGAAGGCAACAGACATAGTCAAATTCCCCTCTCAGCACATTATTATCTTTTCAAAATTCTTTCATCGGGCTCAAGATACAAAAACTTGGGCACATGTACCAACAGATTCAAGAACAGCTTCTTCCTTGCTGTTATTAGACCACTCATTGAATCTCACAAATTTTAAATTTAATGCTGATCTCACTCTTTGTGCACCTTTACTGCAGCATAACATTGTATTTTTCACTTTATTCTATTGTCTTATTTGTATGTGTGATCTATCTGTACTGCAAGCAAAACAAAACTTTTCACTATACCTAGGTACATGTGACAATAATAAATCAAATCAGCAAATAAAAAGATAGAGGTGAACATGTTTAGGGAGGAATTTAACAGTTTAGGATCTAAATAGTTGAAGGTATGGCTACCAAAATTGGAGTGATTAAAACTAGGGATATATCAAAGGCCAGAATTAAAGGAGTGCAAGATCTCAGAGAGTTGTATGGGTGCAAATTGTTACTGAGGAATGGAAAGGAGAGGCCATAAAGGGTTTTGAAGCAGGATAAGAATTTTAGTGTTTTGATACTCTTGGACTGGAAGCCAATATCAATCAGTCATTATGATGGATAAACAGGATGTCATGAGTTGGGATACAAACATGTTTGATGGGTTTAGGTTTAGGGAGAGAGGAAGCAGAGAGGCTGAACAGTCAAATCTATAGGTAACAAAGCCATGGGTGATATTTTCAACAGCAGCTGAATTGAACTGAGGCATGGGAATAGGTGATGTTATGGATTGCTGAGTTGACAGTTATGGTGTTGGTGTGGATATGTGGTCAGAAGCTGAACTCTGGGTTATAAGTTACAAACAGTATGGATTAGTCACAGATAATTGCCTAGGACAGGGATGGAGTTGGGGGCAAAGGGGCAGAGCTTGTGGCTGCGATGAGACAGTGGCTTTGGGCTTCCAAATATTTACTTGAAGGAAACTTTTGCACATCCAATAGTGGATGTTATTCAAGCAGTGTAGCAAATAGGAACAAGTGGGCATGCTCCGAGAGGTGATGGAACAGGTGGAGCTGGGTGTTGTAAGTATGCTAGTTATAATACCAGGGGTGAATAGGGGTGGGGGGAGGGGGGGGAGGTAGGTGGGATGGTGATAGCAGATGCAAGTAGGAGGTGATTGTGTGAAGTCAGTGGGGAGGATGTAGTGGATAGGTGGGAAGGAAGATGGACAGGTAGGACAGATAAAGAGGGTTGGAGGAAGAACACCTGATCTTCCACCTTGGGAGCCTTCAGCATAGACTTCATCAGTTTCCAAAACTCCCCACCTCACACCTTATCCCAGATCCAACCTTCCAACTTGGCATCGCCCTCTTGAACTCTCCTACCTGTCCATCTTCCTTCCCACCTATCCACTCCATGCTCCCCAGTGACCTATTCTAACCACCTCCTCACTGAATCCATTTATCTCCACCCCATGACCTTTATCACAGTCCCATCCCCACTCCCCAATTGATCGATCAGACCCTTCCCCCTCCACCAATATGTTGACTCTCCTGCTCCTTAGATGCTGCCTGACCTGCTGTGCTTTTCCAGCAACACATTTTTCAACCCTGACTCTCCAGCATCTGCAGTCCACGCTTTCTTTTAGTTTCCATACCACCCACCTCAGTCTATCAGAAAAACCTGGCTGTAAAAATGTCAATTTCTTCAGGCTATAATATGGAAATAGAGTAAATGGATGTGTACCTAATACAGGTTCCTGGGGAAAACATAGTCACATTAGTACCAGTACATTATCCTTCTTCTTTGTCTTTCCCACTTAAACAAATTCCCTTCTTGTCGAAAAGTACGCTGCTGGAAAAGCACAGCAGGTCAGGCAGTGCCTGAGGAGCAAGAGAGTTGGTGTTTCAGGCATAAGCCTTTCATTAAGAGTTGAGGGGAGGCAATGGAATATCCATCACATGGAGAGGTGGAATCAAACTTCAGAAGACAGATAACCCAGGGTACGTCAAATAGTAAACTGGATAAAGATGATCAACAAGTGAGATTTTCAGGTTACTATGAGGAGAGAAAATGCCACAATTTGCCTTCCCACCAACTAATGTCTTGTCATCCCCACATCAGGCACCACTTCCATTCTATCCTGCCATTAGTGACATCACTGACAAGATAAATTGGATGGTATGCTGTGACTGCCGTTTATATGTCACTATTGGGAAGGAGCAGTCATTGGCCTGCTATCTGAAGCAGTGATAGGCAATCGAGGTCATAGATTGGGGGAACTGCATTCCTGATATTCTGCATTTTCCCATCACTGTCTCACACAATTTGAGTTGGATATCAGAGAAAAATGAAACTTTTATTTCCCAGATTTTCCTTCAGGTTAACCCTATGGCCAAATATTTAGTTTATTCTTGTTATTGTCATATATTATTACTGCAGAGATAGATTGAGAGAAAAAAAATTGCTTTAATATTTGTTAAGTATTTTGGGTCTTTTTTTGCCGTTAGTGCATTATATAAATACAAATAGTTGGGACAATTGCGTGAGACAAATGGAATTAATTTTGAGAAAAGTGTTTCGATTGGGAATTAGCTTGACATATAGGGCTAGACTGCCTATATTTTCTGTTTTAATTTAGTAGACACATAGTCCAGTACATTTCATCTTCAAGGATCACATTTTTGTTTTGAAAAAAAACAAAATGTACTTTCTTAAGTCATGCCACTCCCAGTGAGAGAAAGAGACAGAAAGGAAAAGAGCCTGTAATCTCCTGTTTAACAGGAAGATTTTCTGGGGAGTGGCAAATTTATGCAGATTAGAGTGAGGGAGAAGGCTTGGGCGTCTATTGGAGAAATCGGGTGGGGGGAAGCCGTCATGGTCATGGGATGAGGGGATGGTTAGGTTGAGCCCACTAGCAGGGAATGCGAAGTGGTGGTGGTCAGGGGTTCTTGGGGGTGGGGTGGGAGGTGTTGGTGAGGAAGGAGAGAGGTGCTGGTGTGATGGGGGAGTGGTGTCAGGATGACACTCAGGATCAGTTAGATGAGGGGAAAGGGAAGGAATACTTGCATCCCAGATTATCAGAGATCTAAGGTTGGGGTTTAGTTGGAGATGTGAGAGGGAAGTCCGAGAACTTTTAATAGTTACTTGGCAATCTAACTTAAATGTCAAACTTTTCCTTTGTACCTACCAGAACCATTTGAAGTCTCCAGTCTAAATGAAGACTGTCAGAGAGATGATAACATACAGGATTCTCACAGCATAAAATTCAATGTCCAGGGTAATTCTCTTGGAATGCCTTACAATGCGGATTTGGCAGGGTCTTCATATGCAACATCTTGTCCATGTTGGACTAATGACTGACCAGCAGAATTATTTCAGTGATCATTACAACTACTCAGCCAGGCATTAGCATCTCAGTTTTAAAATTTCACCAACAGCATAACATCTCTCACAACTGGAACATGAGCTGTGAATGTATGCTGAATTCCTCCATAAGTTTTAAAAGTTGCTTTATTCAATGACCTTGTAACATCTTAATTATTTTATGGTTAATCAGTTATTATGAGTGTTCAATGAAAGTTAATTTTGCCTACCATTATTGTTGTAAGTCTAGCACTTAATATCAATATATTAATTTCATTTATTAATATAGCCTGATCAATTGGATTTAAAAATTAATTTGGACCAGACATAAATTGCACAATAGTATTACTGTTCTGCTATTCAGCCTTTGTTATATGCAAGTTTAAAGAGGAAATGTTCATTTTTGTATCCCTTTCTGTGATTCAACCTTCATCCAGATATTGTAATGAGAATATTACAGAATGCAGATTGACATCACCCAATGAACTCAATTGTTGCAAGATAATTGTAAGTTCTGTGAATGACATATTTAGACATACAAGCTAATAATAAGGCACCTACACTCAGCTAAATCTTATGGTGGATTGTGAGCAAAGTTCTGAATCGGCCAATACCAAATATTCAAGGTCAATGACTAAACTCAATAGTTACAAGTAAACGAGGATCAACTTTACTCATTTGGTTGTTCTGTCTCCTGACTGAGGTTCAAGAGTTGACTCCCTCAAAAAGATGGGAGATATTTAACTGAAAGCTATACTGATTTGCTCAGTTATTGTTTAACACCTTGAAATGTTAATTAAAAAGAAGTCTCTGTTGTTTCATCTTGTAAATAGCGCCACAGAATAGAACAAGGGCTCAATCATTTACCTCACGTGTTGTTTGTGAGATATCGAGATTAAGAAATGATCATTATAAAGGTCCTGAAGACCTGCTAAAGTGTTACTTAACTTGAAACACCTTTTGTTCCCATGTTTCATACAATTTCTGTTGACAAGCATCACCTTTCCAGCAGTTAACCTAAAAGATTCTTCCCCACCAAAGCATCATTACAGAAGGGGCTGAGGCGAAATGCTCACTGTCAAAGAACAAGTGCTGCCATCACTGGGATTACGTTAACCAAAGTTAATCGGTCTGGAACAAAAGCATTTGCCTTACATTGCTTCTCACTGGTGAGCAGGCTCAGATTGTGATTGTTTTTGATGTTGTTAGTGATATTCTGTCTCCCTAGAAAGTCCAAGTTCAGAATGATCAGATTTCACAGCAGAAAATGTCACAATATTTCTGAGTGCAATGCACGTGTTTTTAGTTTTGCTTGAAACACCTTTCGTTTGAATGCAAAGACTACATTTAGTTAGTTTCAGAAACTCAATCTTGCCTTGCTGTAAGTGTTTTGTCTCCCAACTCTCTCATGTGTATAAGCAAACTCGAAAGTGTTTGGGAAAATGGTGCTATGAAACTCATGGTATTGCAAAAATCATCTCTTCAATTAAAATGCATCAGACTGGCAGCACCTAATGCTCATACACCCTCTCAACAGAGAAAAGGGAAGTATAGGACTGGAAAACAGAACCATTGTTCATCTAGTAGTCCAGCATCTGTGAAGTCTCTCATCTTTATTGATCATTTTATTCAAGTAGTTTATAACAATTGTTATACTGCAAAAGTACCCTTGGAAATCTCTTTGGAATACCCTGAGATTAAGAAATGTACTTTATAATGATCTCCCCTTCTTATTTTTAAATTGTTCTTGAATATGCTGATTCCATCGGCCCCCGCTGTCTCCCTGAGGCTTGTCATTCCTTCATTCTGAAATAAGATAACATACGTTCGAAATTACTTGAAAAAAAGAAATTTCATGGATGTATAAATACTCTTATCCAGACAAATGGCATTGGTAAAATAAAAAATGCTAATTCTTCATGATTGTAGCTTTTCTGCACTGGCCTTCAAAACTTGTTGGACAGGAATCTCTCAACAAAAGATGTAAAAACAATGATTGCAGATGCTGGAAACCAGATTCTGGATCAGTGGTGTTGGAAGAGCACATGGTTCAGGCAGCACCCTTGGATGCTGCCTGAACTGCTGTGCTCTTCCAGCACCACTAATCCAGAATCTCAACAAAAGAGGCCAACTTTAAAAAAAGATGTCCAACTGACTCATAGCTAATCTAGTCTTGAAGTAATGCCTCGAGGGGAAAGGCAATTTTGCAGTAAGCGACTATCATTGAGATTCTTCAACCATGACTAATCTTCTTGGGTTTTTGCCTCACTTCTGTGAGCCTTAAAAGAAAAATCTTTACAGCCAGAGTAGATGGAGCTGTGCTGAAGTGACAGGAGTCCCTTTTGTACATAGTTACACTTTACTGGGTAGCATATTGGAAATCAAGCTGTTATTCCGAGAAGCATGACAAAGATTTAAAATTGTATTAAAGTATGCAAATTTATCCAGCTTCCTGAGTTTAATGAGAGTGACCATTTATTACAATAAATTGATTCTAACTGGAGGTAAACAACTATGAGCAGTTGCCATATAACTTTCATGGGTAAAACTCTAACTGCCTTCTAAGATGCCCCTACACACAAATACAGACAAGAACCATTGGTTCAATGGGCGAAGGAAGCAAAAACCTAAGGCATCAGTCCGCAGGCCAAAGGTTCACTGAGATGATCTATTTGCTTTCCAGGATTTTCTGTTCTTCAAACTCTTGTCTTCAAGTTTTTTTCACTCTTTGCAGGAGGCAGAGGTGATTGCTACATGAACAATAAATTATTTTTGTTACGAGGGAAAGTTCTACAGTTTATGTCAAAAGGTGAAATATAAGAAATTAGCTTTCTTCAGGCTTTAGGCTTTAACTGGAGGGAAAGGCACGCTATCCACCTATTGTAGCAGTCCAAACATATCTGCTACTATCGTTCACACTCACAAGCTGTTCAGCTATTCAGGAGCCAATTAGATAACTGTTGTCAGGTGGAAGTCCTTGCCATCCACAACTTGTCACAGCTCCACAAACCAATCAGGCTATTGCCATCTGAATTTCATTTTTTACACCCAACTTCAACCCTGGTTGTGATTCACCTGTAGACAGCCACTCTCATCGCTTGAACAAAGCAGCAGTGCAACACATAACTTATCATGTGTTTCAGTAACTCTTCACAAAAATATTCCAGTTCCTTCTATAATACTAGATTTTGCAACAGCTCTTATCCACTATCAAAAATGCAGGAAATACTAAGTTACAATCTTTACCATATTAATTCAGATAACTTTTGGATTAGATTACTTACAGTATGGAAACAGGCCCTTCAGCCCAATAAGTCCATGCCGAAGCACAACCCACCCATACAGTTACCCCTTCACCTAACACTACAGGCAATTTCACATGGCCAATTCACCTGACCTGCATATCTTTGGACTGTGGGAGAAAACCCAGCAGACACAGGGAGATTGTGCAAACTCCACACAGTCAGTCGTCTGAGGCAAGAATTGAACCTGGGTTTCTGGCGCTGTGAGGCAGCAGTGCTAACCACTGTGCCACCATGCCTATTATTTTTGTATTGCCCCTTTGGAAAACAATTGTTGTCTGGTTGGTTAATCCAATTATATCAAGTATTAAATTCTGGAGGAATGATTAAGTTTGAAAACAACATGGTTCTGAATGATGAAATTCATGCTGATCACTTAAAAACCAATGATCCATTGAGACATATGTTCCTTTAACTTTGGTATGTTGTTGAATTTTAGCATACATCCCCATTGAACTTGATGACACAATTTTAGTTCTGACATATATTTACGTATGTGATGCATTGAAGATTTTAAAGGCCGAGGTAGGGCAAGGGAATCAAAGGCTATCGGGGATAAATGGAAATGTGGAATTTGAAACAAAAGCCGATCAATCATGATCATATTTGAGAGGACTCAAGGGATTGAATGTCCTATTTTTGATGATTCAATGTTTGCACGTACCCTGATAATATCCAGTTCAAGTGCACCAAAACTTCTTAAATCTTTCACTGTTGCTAAACTATCAGAATAGTGTCTTGGCTGATCTCCAGCTTTGGATGAGCAGTTATTTCCTCTAATTAACTATTTGGAAGATTTAATCCAATGCTATTAACCCTCGCTCCAAACCATATTCCTCTTCCAGACAGCTGTCTGAAACAAAACCAAACTGTTACATCATTTGTGTCATGTTTGATGCTAAAATGACCCTCCAACCACGGCACTAAAGCTCCCTGTTTCCCCTTTCATAACATTGATCAAGTCGAGGACTAATGGTGCAACGGCAGTGTTCCTGCCTTTGAGCCAGAGACTCCAGGTTCAGGTCCAAGTTTGGAACTTATTTGCCAGGGAAAGTGCTTTCATTACTTGGCAAAAAGCTAAGTATCAAATTGTAAATGCTTCCAATACATGTCAATAGCTGGTGCAAGAGATTCCTGGTCTTAGACAAGATGACTACAGCGTACTATGTGAGTTGAGTAGTTAATTAGCTTTTTGGTTAAATTTGTTTTCTTTAAGTCCAGTTTAGCTGGCTATAAATATAGGAGTCTTTAATTGAGCCAAGTCCAATGAATACAGTCAAGGAAACTGTGGCAAACCCAAAGTCTAGGGAAATGGGGAATCGGTGGCAGGAAAGGAAAGGAAGTTTTGCTTTTCTAAACCTTTTTAGGAATGGGCTCTTGGGGTATCACACAGAAGGAGCTTGCCTTCTGTTGAGTATCTAATGAGTACGTAAGGTTTAATACATTCTTGGGTTGAATACAGTATGCAAATAGTCAAAAAGAGTTGACAAAATATTTACTTTAAAGAGCATAGATTAGTGATTAATACAAATAAATATTTAGTTAAACTTGTTAAGGGTGGCAGGACAAGTTAAGGCTGCAGCATGTGGGAACCCCTGAGTACCTTTGTAATCCTAGTCAAACATGGCGGTTCACAGATATTTGAAGTTGGAGCAGCTTTAAGTCAGAGTTTATGCACTGGAAGCTGAACTGCAGGCACTGTGATGTAACAAGGATAGGGAAAATTACATAGATTCTCTGCATCTGTTGTGAAGAATGGATGTTTTAGATTCATTTGCAGAGGCAGTCTGAAGGAGGTTCACGAGATTCCAACCTAGAATGATTCAATTGTCTTTTAAGGATTTATTGCATTGGCTGGGCTTGTTAGCTCAAGTCTAGCAGAGTTGAGGTGGGAGTGGGGATGGTGCTTTATTGATAGCTACAGGATTCTGAATAATGTTGAGAAGGTAAACATGGAAAGAGGGTTCCTTTTGGAGATGAGTCCACAGATTAATTTAAAATTAGAATTTGCCCATTTTGGCTGGCCAAAAAAAAAGGATGTCTGTTTTTGCCTCCAAATGGTGTGCAAACAACCTGGAATTGTCCGCCCCAGAAGGCAGTGGAAGTGGGTTCATTGAATATCTTAAATGCAGAGATGGTTAGGTTCTTGTCAGGTAAGAAAATTAAAGGTTATCAGGAGTGGATGTGAACATGGAATTCAAAGCAAACAAATCAGCACCATATGGCAGAAGGGCTGAATGGACTACTGTTTGTAGTCATTTGGTGAGCCATACGATGTACAGAAATTGAAAACTCGACCCACACTATCAATAGCTCCAGGTTATAACATGTACACAAAAATGCATGCTACCACAACAACTAATGCTCCTTAATGGGCTGGTTGGCTCAGCTGAATGAATGGTTGGTGTGGATCAGATCAGTGACAACAGTTTTCACTTCAAGCTCTGTTCTGCCTGCAATGGAATTGGAACCCACTTCCTTGACTTATCTATCTCTGAAGGTTGGCATGTAGGTAGGACCTGCATTTGGACAGACAACTCAAAGAGAAGAAGAATCATTGTCTGCCTTCACTCTGATTCAGAGCTTCTGTGATTCTGACTTCTTCAGCATCTGCAATCCTCATAAACTCCTCCTGAGGCTGAAATCCCATTTTGAGACTTTTCTTCTCTCTTGACTTGACTGTTTCAATACAATCCTTGCTTATCTCTTACATTTGATTTTCAGTCACCTTAATGCCATGCAACACTTGACAGCAAATGTATTAAATCCAATCAAACTGCATTTATTCGCAATGCCTATTCCCAATGATCTACGAGGGCTCTCGGTTTAGCAGCAGCTTGACTTCAAAATTCTCATTTTTCTATTCAAATCCTTCCATTCTATCAGCTCTCCCTATTACCATGATTACCTCTGACCAAATTAAATCTCTTATACTCTTGGATCCTTGAACATCTCTGAATTTAATACTCTACCATAGTTGGCCTTGCTTTCAAGTGCTCTAGTCTTCAGCTCTAGATTTTGCTCCTTACACATTTCCACCTCACTTACCTCCTTTAAGGCTCTCCTTAAAACCTTAAATAAAAGCAAAATAATGTGAATGCTTGAGGCCTGAAATAACAAAAAAGAGAGTACTGGGGGATCTCAGCAGTTTTGGCATCAACGATGGAGAGACACAGGCAGTTAATGTTTCCTGATGTATGGGCCTGAGGATGAAGTAGAACTGGGGAGTGGTGCAACTCTGAGCTGGCATGATGTGATACCATTGGAGAGAGGGGTAGACAATGTGCATTTGGGGACACATGCCACTGAGTGTGGACCTCAGGATGTGGTAAAGGCAGCTGTCTGTGGAACATTGAACATCGCAGAGATACCTTTGTTCCTAAGGGGATTCAAAGCATGAGGGATGAAACTTGAGTTGGAATCCATGTCGGGTGAGTCTGAGCTGGAGGCAGTCACTAAGGAATGTGATGTGGTTGTGGAAACGAGTTTTAGCAAATACCTGTCAAACACCAAGAGCGACAGTGAAATTAATGACAGTGGACAAGAAAAAGGATTAGAATAGAAATCCCTTCAGAGAGGGGAGCAGAACTTCTTCAAGGTGGGAATGCCAGGAAGACATGCGGCAATGAGTTAAACCCTAAATAAAAATTGAAAACAGCTGTGGGTGTTAGAAATCAGAAACAAGGATTACTGGGCCCAAAATGTTAACTCTGATTTCCCTTCGCAGACCTGCTGAGCTTTTCCAGCAACTTCTGGTTTTGTTTCTGGAAGAACATCCGCAGCTCGTTTGGCACTTAGTTAACATTTCATGTCCAATTCTTTCATATTGACAAGTTGCAGCCAATGGTTAATGCTCTACCCAAGATAAGAATATCTTCTGAGGTCAGGCTTCTCAAACCCATTGATGTATGATATTCTGCATCATAAAAATGCAAGGACATAAGAAGTAGGAGCAGGAGTAGGCCAAACCCTGTAGAGCCTGCTCTGCCATTCCTTGACTGTTCAACTCATTACACCTCATGCACTGAATCTCTTCAAGAATTATTATATAGTCTGACGATAATCTTTTCTTGCACAACTGTCATTTTGTAATAGATTTACTTGAGATTCATTTTGAATACAGATTTCCAGTTTAAATTGACCACAATGGTGTGATAAGTCAACAACATGGTATGAAATAGAGAACACAATATTAACATTTATGATTCTGTCATAAGAAAATAGAATGGAGATGTGCATCAATACATCTCTCTGCCATTGTGAAGAATGGATGTTCTAGATTCATTTGCTTTAACTGCTTTGCTGTGTTGACAGCACATACTCCTTTTTCCAATTAGGAAAGAACATTTATTGACACAGCATCTTTGTGAATTTCATAATGCCCCCAATGTGCTTTTTGCAGCCACTGAAATACTTTAAAAAATGAATAGCCACTTACTCTGGTACAGGATGTTATATAAGGTAACAGTTCTGAAAGGGTTGGTGCATTAAACTCTGTTCAATCTTCTGATGATATAAGAACTTGGACAGGGAAAGGCAGAACATCTTACAATCTCCAAGAGGATAGACCTATCAATTAGGTTTCCTCACAAATTTTCTCTCAACCTCTATCACAGTCGGATAACTGTGTCAGTCAGCATAGCCTTGCCGGACCACAGAACTGCTCTCTCATTGGAGAGAAAGTCACTACGAGTTGTGGTTAAATGCATCATGCAATAAACCACATTTTGTTTAAGACACTACCTCGTGTTTTTCTCTCTCCACAGATGTAGTCAGACCTACTGAGTTTCTCCAGCATGTTCTGTATTTGTTAGTGATTTTCCTCCATCACTCTATCAGATGGACCCTGTGTACCTAAACACAGAATGAGGTGTTGGCAGCTATCTACCTACCTAACTACAGGTTGGCATCACTTGCTCATAAGATACAAGATACAAAGCAATCTGCAGACACTAAAGGCTTCCATGGAACAATGTATTACTGGCCAGGAATTTGTTTTAGTGATGCTAGTTTTGGAATAAATATTGTCAGGGCCAGAGAGAAGAATACTCAAGCTCTTCTTTGAAATAATTCCATGGAATCTTCTCCATCCACTTGAGAATTTTGATGAAGCCTTACTTTACAGATTCATCTGAAGGGCAAATGACAAATATAGAATCAGTACATAATAAGTCTTGTAAATCAGTCTGGGTTTGGTCTTTCATCAATATGTGGATAGCAAAATGCAAACATATTTGTGCATCATCACCAGAGATCATCTGGGTTCATTCCAAAATAACCAGTTTACCAAACTAGTTGAGCTTCAACATTGCAAACTTTAATATTCCTGAATATCAAGTAAATGGAGAGAAAGTGGTGAAAATCTTGAAACTCTAACAGGATTCCTGCTGTGTCATTAACCCCCGTTTATTCACTGCAATGCAGGCAGCATGTTAAACTCATAGAGCCCGCTGCTTTACATGATTGGATTGCTGCATGCTGTCAATAATCCTTCTGTTGCTCATTGGCTGCACATATCAGCAAGGAGTCTGAGATTGGAAGAGTCAAGCTCCACATACAGATGACATGCATTTCTTAAAAGGGAGGCTGCAATTGACAGTGGTAGCCCTTTGTGCTATCAAAGTTTGAGAAATACTGAAGTTTTGCAATGATGCATTGAATGACCAGGTGCAAAAGATAGAAGGTGCAATATCTTATATCCGCAGCAGTGTTTTGGGGTTGGGGGATGGTAGTCACGTGATTAAGGGGCAAATAAATGCTCAAGCATCAACGGGAGGGGACTGAAAAATATTTTGGAGTGTAAGCATAATTTTGATGATCTGCTCAGAGCTATTAAAGTGTGTAACTTAATCTTCAAAGGGCATCAATTAATGGAGGTAAGTTTGCTCGCTGAGCTGGACGGTTCGTTTTCAGACATTTCGTCACCATGCTAGGTAACATCATCAGTGAGCCTCCGGTGAAGCACTGGTGTTAGTGATCCACTTTTTATTCATATGTTTAGGTTTTCTTGGGTTGGTGATGTAATTTGCTGTGGTGATGTCAGTTCCTGTGATGATGTCATTTCCTATTCTTTTTCTCAGAGTTTGGTTAATGAGGTCCAAGTCAATGTGTTTGTTGATAGAGTTCCGGTTGGAATGTCATGCTTCTAGCAATTCTCAAGCATGTCTCCGTTTGGCTTGCCCTCGGATGGATGTGTTGTCCCAATCGAAGTGGTGTCCTTCCTTATCCGTATGTAAGGATGCTAGTGAGAGTGGGTCATGTCTTTTTGTGGCTAATTGATGTTCATGTAATTTAATGGCTAGTTTTCTGCCTGTTTGTCCAATCTAGTGTTTGTTGCAGTTCTTACAAGGTGTTTTGTAAAAACATTAGTTTTGCTTGTTGTCTGTATAGGGTCTTTCAAGTTCATTAGCTGCTGTTTTAGTATGCTGGTGGGTTTGTGGGCTCCCATACAGTATGTCAACCTGAACTACAAATCTTCTCAAAACTCATTGACATCAATTAATCTCAAATGTGAATAGCCATGCCCGCTACTGAATGCAATACATCCTGTCATTGACTTATTACAGACCAGCAACTTCTCAAAAGGATAGAGTGGTAAGCTCTCGGTTTTTAAATGAAATAATTGCATGGACGACATTTCATGTTTGCAATTTTTTAAAAATTGCACAAGAGTCAATCAGGTAGTAACTCAACATTTCATAAATACTTAAGCTTTAAATCTGAAAATATCAGCAGGACAGTTCCCATTCTACTTTTATTTCCATTCAAGACCCCAATATTTTACAGGATTTTGTGGGTTTCCTCACTTTTTCTGTAAACAGAAAAACCTTCAAGAATTACTGTGATTATTTTCACTGTTCCCACAATTTTATGCAACATAACATTTCTTGAGGTCATTCCACATCTAATTAGGCACACCCATCAACTCACCATAGGCATTTACACTGTGATGGTAAGGCATGGGCCTTGGCGGGTTTGAGATACAAAAATAGACTGAAAAGGCTAGGACTTTTTCACTGGAGTGTAAGAAGTTGAGGAGTGACCTTATAGATGTTTATAAAATCACAAAGGGCATAGAAAAGTGAATAGCAAGGGGCTTTTCCCTAGGGTGGGGGAGTTCAAAATGAGAGGGCATATTTTTAAGAGGAGAGGAGAAAGATTTAAAAAGGACATGAGAGGCATCTTTTTTGCACAGAGAATGAATCATGTGTGAAATGAACTTCTGGAGAAAGTGGTGGATATAAGTACAGTTACAATGTTTAAAAGACATTTGGATAAGTTCATGAATAGGAAAGGTTTGGAGGGATATGGGGCAGGGCCAGGCAGGTGGGACTTCTTTAATTTGGGATTATGGTCTGCCTTGACTGGTTGGACCAAAGGGTCTGTTTCTATGAGAGTAGTAAGGGTATGGAATGCACGGTAGTAGATTTGCCAACTTTAAATACATTTAAGTCGTCATTGGACAAGCATTTGGACGTACATGGAATAGTGTAAGTTAGATGGGCTTCAGATTGGTATGACAGGTCAGCGCAACATCGAGGGCTGAAGGGCCTGTACTGCGTTGTAATGTTCTATGTTCTATGACTTTATGTCTATGACATCCAAATCAGAAAACACCCTTGTTATCTGATAGTCCTCTGCTACACCGACGTAAATCCTGGAAATGTTCTCACTCTGACTGACTCAAAACTACACCCAAGCTGTCCCGGTCTGTTTCTGTGAGAAATGATGTAAATTAACCCACAAATAAATGTAATTTTTCTCTCTGCAAACTATCCCCATGACAATGTGATCATGATTTGGATTTCAGGGACAAAAACTAATTGTCTCCAATGGTACACTTGTCATTTAATCGAAATGATATATGCATATTTTAAATCCTTCCCTTGTTAACCAGTTGCTTTTAAAATCTTCGTTGCTCTGGGGAAATTACATCAATAATTAATATCCACAATTGGGACAACTGCAACTGGCTTCATTATGAAGTTATGAGGACAATCTGCTCCTTACTGTTGTCACAACTTTGGCCCTAACTCCTCTAAACAAATATGGATCATCCTGTGATCTATCATAAGATCAGTCATTACAAGTAAAGAAGCTTATGTAGCCCATCGAATCCATGCCAGCTCCCTGTGGATACATCCATTCAAACCACTTACCTGTTCAATCCCTATAACCATGCTGGCTACTTCCTTCAAGAGCATATGCAATTTCCATTGAAAATTATTGTACATTTTTCTACCATCCACCATGTTAGTTTCAAGTTATTTCTGCTTGCTGCATATTCTTTCTTATTTTCCCTCTGTATCTCTTGCTCACTAGATTAGGTCCCCTCCAGTGTGGAAACACACTCTTCAGCCCAACAAGTCCACACCAACCCTCCGAAAAGTAACCCACCCAGACTCATTTCCCTCCATTTACCTTTGACTAATGCACCTAACACTATGGGTAATTTAACTTGGCGAACTCACCTAGCCTTCACATCATTGGACTGTGGGAGGAAACCGGAGCAGGCGGAGGAAATCCACACAGACACGGGGAGAATGTACAAACGCCATACAGACAGTTGCCTGAGGCTGGAATCATACCCAGGTCCCTAGTGTTGTGAGGCTGCAGTGCTAACCACTGAGCCACCATACTGCCCACTACCTTCAATCTATGTCCTGTACTGCATGTGCCATCAGCTAACATGAACACATTTTGTTTGCCTTATGTAACCTGTCATAACCTTCTACATTTGTAATAAATCTTCCCTCAATCTCCTTCAACACTAGCTTTTTCAACCAAACCTTGTCAAGAAAATTTCCCCATCTCTGTCTTATTCTGGTAAATCTGTTCTCTTCTGTCTCACAGATCTTCTCATTTTTCCTAAAGTGTGCTGAACCAACCTGGACTCGGGGCAATTAGATCAAAGTTTTCAAGATATTAAGGGAAACCAAAGGAATTTACAGACAGAGAGAGGAAAAAGAAACAGAAAGAACCATCCTCGGGGTGTTCATGAGTTTCTGAAACATCACTGTTTCATGTCAAAAACATTGAAAAGTTTCAATTACTAAATTAAAAGTTATGCTCCAAAAACACATGCATGATAAAATTATCTATCTGTTCACAATGCATAGCTAATCATAATCATTATTCATGAACGCTCATCCCTAACATTCATCTGTTTTAAAGTCACCCTCACAACTTAACACATAACCAATTATTCATTTGATATACCTTCTTCTTCCCTGCAGGCGATGGTGACGCATAAACGGAGTGGACAATTCATCTACATATGTAAGCATCCAGGAAGGAAACAATAATGATCATCATAGGAAGGACAGTGCTGAAGTGATGACCACTGGTAGCACTGATGTGGTTGACATTGAGGGTATCAGCACATCAACTCATTTATCTGTCATCACACTGCCTTCCATCCAGCAATTCTTTTCCACACAGGGTATGGAAGTACAGACTTCCTACTTCTCCTCTTGCCTCTCCACATCAGCTCTTGTCTCTTTTTCATTTTCCAATATCCAAGGACAGGATGCTATCCAGTCAGATGTGGGTAGAAAAGAAAATGTGAGATAAAATAAATGACACAACACTTGCAGCCATGAGTTCATATACTGCAAGTTCCACGTGTAGGGTTTTAAAACAGAAACTACAACTGAAATCGCAAGTCACGATGCACACATGCATTTCTCAATTTCATAAAATAAATTAATGCACCATCCTTTATAACTACAAATTAGCCAATATACATGTACTATAAAGAAAACCATGCTGATCAAAAACAGTTGTTTATTAATTCCAGTCTGTCCCACTTTCATCAGTCTCTGCACACACATTGCATAAATAACCTTGAATTTTGGCATCGCTCATCAATTATTAGATCCAAAAGAGTCTTAACAGAAAGGAGCACCCGACATTGTAGCTTCCCTTCCTCTTCCTTATTCATTTGCTTGTCCTCTTCATTATCTCCCTGATCTTTTATTTATCATTTGGTAGTCAGTGACAATAATTGTTTCTTCATTAGAATGGGGTTGTGTGGCGTACTATCTGATATTAAAAATCTGGATAACTTGCTTAACTGACAACTGCAGGTCTCTTCCAGAGTAGTCTTTAGCAAGGCATTGTCTGACTGTGTCCGATAGCAATTTTGGGGTCGAATGAGTGAATGGCTTCTGTTTGAAACTGCATCAATCTAGACTTGAACGATGTCATGCAGAGTTAACATGTTTTGCTGAGAAGCTGTCTTTTGATTTGCTGCTCACCAAATTCTATTTGTATGGAGGACTGCCTGTGCTTGCACATTGTGAGACTGGATTACCTATTAGTTTAGGAAATTAATTGAATTAACATGAATAAAGACAAAGCAATGTCCTTGCAGTAAAACACCTTGTTTGTGGGGAAGCCCACAATCTATGCAAAACCCTTTGTTTACTCTACCTGCTTAAATCTCAGGCAAGAGGAAATGTGATAAATTTGTCTCTCTGTTTATTGAAAACCTTGGTCTTGAAAGTTCCTTATGGACAGCGCAAAATGCCTTACATATATCCAGCAGCAGCCTTGAAGGAGACAGACACATAGAAGTTAGAGCAGCAGTTGATTTAGGAACCAACCTCAGGCAATATAGTTCTGATTTATGATTTCAGTTGAATGATTAAGGTCACAACCTCTTTGGTCAAGTGAAGATATCTCAAGCATTAGTCATCACTGAAGTTCAGGAAGGGAATATTTCTCTTGCAGTATGGTATCCATACTGATCGTCCTTCCCCATGTTGTGTTGTCTTCCTCTTCCTCCTTCTTCCAGCAGTTTTTTTCTCTGCTCTGCCTAGCTCACTTTTCTAGTCTTATTCAATTTCAAGACAAAAGTCCAATAGGTCATGCAAATGGTACCTCAGCACAAGCATTAAATTGTTTAAAAGGTACTTATTCACCAGCTAGACCATGCATGGAGATGAATGGAGATTTAAGCAAGTGTTTGAAAACTCTAGGAACAATTCAATTTGTATTAGTAGATCAGAAGAAATAATCCCTTACTTCACCTGCATGCACGAAATACTGGAAAGCAGAGCCATTGTGGCTTTGAATGCGTGTTCAATTTGTGCAAATGTTTCAATGGGTATTGGTTAGAATGTGGCATTCAAAATTGGAATGGAAGCAGTGCTATATACTCTGCATGCTGTTGGCATCATAAGGCCTGCTCTTCCAATTACCTCCTGTTGCAATCATGCATTTCCACCTAGAACCTGAGTTTCTCTCATTTGGAGTCCAATTATTGTGCAAAGAAAAGGATTACAGAGAAGGAATTGTCTCACACACACTCAAGGCATCACTTGAATACTAGCCAAAATGACCAAGTTCTCTCTAGATGTTTCAGGGAAAGACAGGCCACAGTTTTATCCGGGCTGTGTTTTCATTGAACAAAGTCAGAAATTGCTGGAAAAACTCTGCAGTTCTGACAGATCTGTGGAGACAAAACACAGTTCTGAAGAAGGGTCACTGGACCAAAATTTTAACTCTGATTTCTCTTCACAGATGCTGCCTGGCTTGTTGAAATTTTCCATTAACATTTGACTTTGTTTCTGATTTCCAGCATCCACAGTCCTTTAGCATTCAAAGAAGTCCTTTAGTCCTTTAGTTTTCAAAGAAGTTTTTGCAGACAAGTTGGTTTGCCTAACATTGAATTTAATTAAGTGCATTTCAGAGTTGGCTGGTCAAACACTACAGCATTAAATTTGTTTTCTGAGGCCAATTACTCCAGCCCTAGTGTGAAAATTATTTTTGTGTAAAAGGTGATGTTTTATTTTTCAGAGATGTTTCTTCCCAGCTCCTCAATTCGCTTTCCTTGTCTCATCACATTAGATGTCATCTGTAGCCAAATGAGTCTGGTTAATTTGTTTCAAGTCAGTCGTCAATGTAATACTGGACAAAACCAAACCAAACTGAGGTGCCTTTGTGATGAACAGTTTATGAATCTCCTCCTCAAGTATTACAAGAAGAGTTATCTCTTGGGCATCAAGAGGACAGAACAGTATGGCAAAAGGAGCAGTGGGTGGAGGGGGGTGGGTGTGGGAGATGGCGGTGGCAAGTTCCTGAAGATGAGGAAAAAGATTAGCCATGGCTCAATCCTTACAATGTCCAGAGTAGCCTTAAGTCTGTAATGGACAGCAGGACCTTCCTGAAGTTCTGGTTTCCAAACAAGACAAGCAAGTTTGAACTAAATAAAAAGATTAATCTGAAGAAGAGTCAAACCAAACTCAAAATATCAACTTGTTTTTTCTCTCCACAGCTTCTCTAGCAGTGTTTAAATTTTATTTAAATTCAAACTTCTGATGGGCTGATTTAGTGTACCCAGAACCTCTGAGAATAACACCTCCCCAAATTACCTCCCTGAATGGTAACTACCTGACTTTACTACTCAACTGGTATGATGACTTTCCACCTGGCTAGTTACCTGACTTTATGGTGATATATTTTACATCTTTAGCTCCTCAACCTGAGCCTTTTGGATTAGGATGATCTCTCAATGAATCTCCCGCAGGTTCTGTCAGAGCAAGCTAGCCTCTTGCACACATTATTTGGGTTCACAGAGTCTACATAAATCTCCACCCAAAGGAAGAAAGGCAGCTGAAGGGTGTTACCTCCGAGCCATCAGAACAGGTTTTTCAGCTAGATTGTCTGAGCGAACCTTCTCAGAACATATTTAATCACTGTAGGGAATAGGTATTGGGTTCACTTAGTGTTTGATACAGAAGGTTCAATGAGCTGATTTAAGATTTAAGTAAATTAATAAATTTAGAGCCATAAAAAGCATGGAATTTTGTTTGAATAAAAAGGGCATCAAGCAGAAAGATAACATCATGAAAATAAAAGATAATTTGTTCTTACTAATGGGCAGCTTGGTGGCTCACAGTGTCAGGGACCCAGATTCGATTCCAGCCATGGGCAACTGTCTGTGCGGAGTTGGCACATTCTCCCCGTGTCGGTGTAATGTTTAGCTGGAGGCTCTGTTTTTTTCTCTCAGTCCAAAGATGTGTAGGCCATATGGATTAGCCATGAGAAATGTAGAGTTACAGGGATAGAGTAGCATGTGGTTCTGAGTGGGATGGTCTTTGGAGAGTCATTGTGGACTCGATGGGCTGAATGGCCTGTTACCCCACTATAGGGATTTTGCTTCTATGAGAAAATCTAAACTCTAACTTTCATACAAGGAAAAGAAAGCAATAATATCCATCAACTATCAACGTAATATTGCTTACATCTAAGAATGAAAAACTTGTTAGGTTTAGAATGATTCTGAAGGGGAGGTGACCGATATCAACATCTCTCCAGAAATGAATCTAACCCTTTAGGTTCTGCTAAGATATTTTTTAAAAAGTTGATGTTGTATAGTTTAAAAATATCATGGTAGATGTTGTGGTGCTGCTCGCCAAGCTGGAAGTTTTTGCTGCAAACGTTTCTTTCCCTGGCTAGGGAACATCATCAGTGCGGTGGGAGCCTCGTGTGAAGCGCTGCTTTGATGTTTCTTCCGGTATTTATATTGGTTTGTTCTTGCCGCTTCTGGGTGTCAGTTTCAGCTGCAGTGATTTGTATCTGGGGTCCAGGTCGATGTGTCTGTTGATGGATGTTCTTGCCGTTTCCGGGTGTCAGTTTCAGCTGTAGTGGTTTGTATATGGTGTCCAGGTCAATGTGTCTATTGATGGAGTTTGGGGATGAATGCCATGCTTCTAGGAATTCTCTGGCTGTTCTCTGTCTGGCTTGTCCTATGATAGTGGTGTTTTCCCAGTCAAATTCATGTTGCTGGTTGTCTGAGTGTATGGCTACTAGAGATAGCTGGTCGTGTCATTTTGTGGCTAGCTGATGTTCGTGGATGCGGATTGTTAGCTGTCTTCCTGTTTGTCCCAGGAAGACAGCTAACAATCCGCATCCACGAACATCAGCTAGCCACAAAACGACACGACCAGCTATCTCTAGTAGCCATACACTCAGACAACCAGCAACATGAATTTGACTGGGAAAACGCCACTATCATAGGACAAGCCAGACAGAGAACAGCCAGAGAATTCCTAGAAGCATGGCATTCATCCCCAAACTCCATCAATAGACACATTGACCTGGACACCATATACAAACCACTACAGCTGAAACTGACACCCGGAAACGGCAAGAACATCCATCAACAGACACATCGACCTGGACCCCAGATACAAATCACTGCAGCTGAAACTGACACCCGGAAGCGGCAAGAACAAACCAATATAAATACCGGAAGAAACATCAAAGCAGCGCTTCACACGAGGCTCCCACCGCACTGATGATGTTCCCTAGCCAGGGAACGAAACGTTTGCAGCAAAAACTTCCAGCTTGGCGAGCAGAACCACAACAACGGATACCCGAGCTACAAATCTTCAATCAGATTTTAATCATGGTAGATGGTTGTTCAATCAAGAACACACCGTTGCTAATCATTATCCCATATTTGATTAGATTGCTTTTCTGTTGTAATTAGGTTGCCCATTCCATTTCCAACAGTCATGGTGGTCAAAATCTTTGGTAAAGCCATCGTGTATGCTCAAATAATAAGAATTGGGGATCTTGTGTTCCTTTATCATGTTTATTTATCCAAACTAACATTGTACTACTTGTTCTAGTTGCCGACACAACAATCCCCAAGATAATAGTTTTTATTTTTGTCTAATCTTTATCAACAATTTCAATTTTTTGAAAAGGGTGTTGGCCATGTCATCATTTCTTTTGTCTCAGAACAATGAAGTTTCCTTAACAGTTTCACTAAAAAGTAATTTCTCAAATCCATTCCATATGTTTTAGCCTTTACTCCTTCATGATTTGATGCACATAGACCAGAAAACACTGATTTGACTGTGTATTTGCTTACCTGTCTCTCGTTGACATATTTACCCATTTACCAATTGCAAGATTTAAGATAGAACTTAGCTGAATGTGGCAGTATCAGTTGTAAAAGGAAAGCGGAGCTGGACAGTGTCCTTTCGTCACATTCTTGTATGCTCACTAGACTTCTCCTTAACTGGAAGTGAAATCACAGCTGAGAATGTATCCTGATTTAGAGTCATAGATTCATTGAGATGTACAGCATGAAACAGGCCCTTCGGTCCAACCCATCCATGCTGACCAGATATCCCAACCCAATCTAGTCCCACCTGCCAGTACCCGACCCATATCCCTCCAAACTCTTCCTATTCATATACCAATCCAAATGCCTCTTAAATGTTGCAATTGTACCAGCTTCCACCACTGCCTCTGTGTGAAAAGGTGCCCCTTAGGTCTCTTTTATATCTTTCCTCTCTCACCCTCTAGTTCTGGACTCCCCAACCCCATGGAAAAGGTTTTGTCTATTTACCCTATCCATGCCCCTCATAATTTTGTAAACCTCTATAAGGTCACTTCTCAGACTCCGATGCTCCAGGGAAAAGAGCCCCAGCCTGTTCAGCCTCTCCCTATAGCTCAAATCCTCCAACCCTGGTAACATCATTGTAAATCTTTTCTGAACCCTTTCAAGTTTCACAACATGTTTCCGATAGGAAGGAGACCCAGAATTGCATGCATTATTCCAACAGTGGCCTAACCAATGTCCTGTATAGCCACAATATGACCTCCCAACTCCTGTGCTCAGTAGTCTGACCAATAAAGGAAAGCATACCAAATGCCTTCTTCACTATCCTATCTACCTCCGATTCCACTTTCAAGGAGCTATGAACCTGCACTCCAAGGCCTCTTTGTTCAGCAACACTCCCTAGGACCTTACCATTAAGTGTATAAGTCCTGCTAAGATTTGCTTTCCCAAAATGCAATGCCTCGCATTTATCTGAATTAAACTCCATCTGTCACTTCTCAGCCCATTGGCCCACCTGGTCCAGATCATGTTGTAATCTGAGGTAACCCTCTTCGCTGTCCACTGCACCTCCAATTTTGGTGTCATGTGCAGACTTACTAAATGTACCTCTTGTGCTCGCATCCACACCATTTATGTAAATGACAAAAAGTAGAGGGCCCAGCACTGATCCTTGTGGCACTCCACTGGTCACAGGCCTCCAGTCTTAAAAACAACCCTCCACCACCACCCTCTATCTTCTACCTTTGAGCCAGTTCTGTATCCAAATTGCTTGTTGTTGATTGGACAACCTAGGCTGATACCTGAAGAGACTGTCTTATGAGGACAGACAGAGTAGATTAGCACTGTACTCATTGAAATTTAGAAGAATGAGGTACCTTATTGAATCATACAAAATTCTTAGACACAGGACAGGGTTGATGTGGAAAGGCTGTTTCCCCTTGGGGGAGAGTCGAGGACCAGAGGCTATCATCTCAGAATGAGCGGGTCGCACATTTAAGACAGAGAAGAGGAGGAAATTCTTCTCTCAGAGGATAGTTAATCTCTGGAATTCTTTACTGTGGAGGGCTGTTAAGGCTTGGGCATCAAATATGCTCAAAGATGAGACAGAGTTTTAATCAGTAAGGGTCATAGAGTCATAGTCATAGAAACGTGCTGCATGGAAACAGACCCTTCAGTCCAACTCAACCCTAACTTAATCGAGTCCCATTTGCCAGAACTTGGCCCATATCCCTCGAAACCCTTCCAATTCATATATCCATCCAGATGCCTTTTAAATGTTGTAATTGTACCAGCCTCCACCATTTTCTCTGGCAGTTTATTCCAAACATGCACCACCCTCTGCGTGAAAAAGTTGCTCCTTAGATCCCTTTTCAATTCTTCCCCTCTCTCCCTAAACTTATGCCCTCTAGTTCTGGACTCCCCCCGCCCCCCCACCCCCACTCCAGGGAAAAGAACTGGAATCAAGGGAAATGGGGAAAAAGCAGGAAAGTGGAGTTGAATATTACTGGATGAGACATGACCTCATAAAATGGCACATCATACTCAATGGGCTGAATGGCCTACTTCTCTTCTTACACTTCTGGCTTTACATGAGCCATTAACGAAACCACCAAGGAATAACTAGGGCAATAGTATTCAACCAAAACCAAAATAATTGGAATCAACGTTATTATTTAATGATCAATAAAAGTAATTTTCAAGCTGCATTCTGCATTGCCATTCAAGACAAAATCGTCTCTGAAAATGCTCTGAAGCTTTCTCCAACATAGGACAGGAGCAGATAGTGGCCAAGAGCTCATGTCAGACGGGATAAACTGGGATAACAGAATAAACAAAGTGATCTGCTTGACAAATACCAGAACTTTTCTAATGCCATTCCTGTGCTCTCCAAAAATTGAACTTACTGATTATGTGGAGCAAGCAACGAAATGTATGGTTGCTTGTCGCATCCATTTCCATAAATGGGGACAGGAGTAAAACATGACAGCCTCTCCAAATAATTTTCTCTGAATAGAGAACTTTTTTCTTAATCTGACAGTTTGTCATCTTGAATTCAACAAATCAGAAATGAATGACTGGGGCAGAGTTCATGAACAGGCTGATTGGTTCCAGCTATGATTGGAAGATTTATGGTCAACTATCATACACCAGTAAACTGTCAGGTACAGGTCATTAAACAGCAAAATAGCGGAACAACTTCTCAAAACCAGCAACCCCAGCAAACAATGAAGGGATCAAGAAGCCTGAAAAAGCTAGCTCCAGGGGCATCAATTGTTTACCTCAAAAAAGTGGATCCATTGGCAATACTGGGACCTTTCACAGTCAGATTTCTATATTTAAGAGGTGTTTTTGAATTCAGAATACAAATAATGAATTTATGAAGAAGCATGCACTGAACAGTGTGACCCAAAATATGACTTATGAAATGAAGAATCAGATGACCTGAATGAAAGATTTATAACAGCTCAATTTCTGAGCTTTGAAGTGTCTGATTATGCATTAGCTGAGAAAGAAGGTGGCTCATTGTTAACCACACAGTGAGTCTCAGTGGGAGATTTTGCAAAGTCTCTGATAAAAATGTTCCTTCCATCTCTCTGCAGTGTAAATGCAACTGATTTCAGAATCCTACTCTTCTCAATGCACAAATATGTTAGAGTTGCACTGCCTTGGTTGCAGCTTTATAAATTGGGCATTCCCAATATGAAACTGGAGTGAATTCATTAGGGTAAAGTAGCAAACCAAATTAAAGGATTTTTCAGCATATTCCAATCAAGGAACAAAAAACAATATAATAAAATTATTTTTAAAAATACCTGCACAGTGCAAATTAAAGATTTGTTATTTGGTAATTCAGAATTTGAGCATTGTTGGAAAAAAAGACATATTTTTTAAAAACTATTCAGTTTGTACTCATCAGGACAAATTGCAACAATACAATCAAGTAGAAAACTGCATCAGAGTAGAGTGATGATTGGTTTGCAACTTTGTCAAATGGACTCAAGGTTTTCCCCTAGATAGTGAGTGAGATTGTCACTGTTTAAAAATCCAGCCCCTTCTCTATTCTCTGAAATGAATGTACAATATCTGACTCTATTGAAACCGAAGTGAGATCTCATCTGAGTATCTATTCATCAACTAACTTCAGTAAAACAGATTAATTGGTCATTATGCCATTGTTGTGAGTTTGTTGTGAGCTGAATTTCTACAATTATAACAATGACTACGCTACAAATATAGTCCTCGAGTAAAAAATGAGGTCTGCAGATGCTGGAGATCACAGCTGCAAATGTGTTGCTGGTCAAAGCACAGCAGGCCAGGCAGCATCTCAGGAATAGAGTATTCGACGTTTCGAGCATAAGCCTGATGAAGGGCTTATGCTCGAAACGTCGAATTCTCTATTCCTGAGATGCTGCCTGGCCTGCTGTGCTTTGACCAGCAACACATTTGCAGTTACAAATATAGTCCAACAACTGTAAAGCACCTTCAATGTAGAATGTAATGTTATGGGCCAGACCAAACCCCCTCAAAATATGGAGAAGACAGCCTAAACTCTAACGTTTTCTTATTTTAAAGGAAAGTGTCAGATGATGCATTGTGGGTGCAATTCAATTAATCAAACTAACAGTCTTGAAGCAAAACACCCTTTATTCATACTCCATAGTTAAAATATAACAATAGAAAGAAGGAGTTGGAATAAGTTAACTCTGTTGGAAAACTTAACAGAATAATAGATGATTTAACTAATAAACAGTAACTGCTCTAATATAGAAACATCTCATAAATACACGCTTGGCAAAGGCAAATTCAGTTAAGTAGATTATCTCACATATAATTCTTCAGTCCAGGAGAAAAATCAGAGAAAGAGAGAGTAGCAGGGAGAGATGTATTACATCTTCTAAACTCTGCTGCAAGACTCCAGCAACTGCAACTGAAAAACTAAAACTAAAAATCCTGTCTTGACACCACCCATTCAGGCTGCTTCCAACATTACAATAAAAAACTTCAAGGCCTCACACACTGTTTACTTTATGGGCTTTGAAGCAGACTGCTTGGCATCTCTGCCTCAACCTTTCTTCATAAAAAAAAGGGACCAAATACACTTCTTAAAGCCTTGGTATTATCACAATAACCTGTCCTATTAATTTCAGTATTAGGATTTGCTAGATTGCAGTTTGAAGTTTTGTGATTATATTGTTTAATTTTACTGTTTGGAATATTTGAAAAGATGAACAGAGATTTCTTCCAATTAAATCTATTGTTACCTTCAAGACCCATACAGTGAATCATCACCTGCATGAACCAACAAGCATTGTGTTAACATTGAAAGAAAAGTGGGGGTGGAGAGAGCACTGTCTGCAAATGAACAATTAAGTAATGGCACCTCTAGATATTTTTCATCAACCTGTTCACAGATGGTATGTCACACCTTGCAAGTGTGTCACTGCACAGCTTAGAGAGAATGTTGCACTGGAGCAGATGAGACTCCTAAGCCTAGTTACTTGACTGATATGATTGATTAATTAGTTAAAAGTATACTCCACATATCTGTTCTTTCTGATAGGTTATGGGACATTGGCCATTTGTTAGCTCAGAGGTGATTGCCAGATGAAGAAACAGTGTAACAACAATGAACAACAAGCATCCATAGTTATGCCCCTGTCAAAATCAGTTTGGGTACGTGTCATTTTAGTGCAGAAGTTGGGTATGCTGCAGAGATTGACAAATGCCTTTTTCTTAAAATGTTACGTTATCCACAAGGTGCAAGCTCAGACTATGATGCAATATTCCAAATTCCAATATTCAATATGTTCAGCTCTAACAACAATCAAGAAGCCTGATACTATCAAGGCAAAGTCACCAAATGATCCCAAACACCAATGTTAAAACTTTCTCCCCATGATTGGTTGATGTGGTAGCACTATGTACTAGGTCTGAGGTGCACTGCATCAAGTGGCCAAGGCTCCTTTGACTGTGCTTTTGAAACTCATGATCACTTCTACTGAGAAGAATAGGGATAGAAAACAGATAGCATGTGACTTGAGGAAGAAAGAGTCAAAAACTCAATTTACCTTTGGAACATTTGAAGCGTACTACACTTTCAGTTTCTCACCCAAATGCCAGACAGTACCTAATCAAGCTTCCATGTGCAATCAGTGCTCATGAAAGGTCATTACAAAAGAGCCATTTGCAGAAGTCTACTGCACCAGATTGTCAACTTGGACTGCGATGAGCTATCTGGAGTCAGATTTAGAGACAAAATTGTTACCCTAAGCCATAGCTAATGTTATTGTACAATGTCCTGAATAATTTGAAAACATTTGGAATATAGAAGTACCATTAATCAAAAGAAGCTATTGGTTTTCAAGCTTCCCATGCACCCATCCAATCCACGACACCTCATCCTAAATTTTACATGGATATTCTGATTGTTCAGTGCCTTTCCCTGGCTTTTAACTCTGCATTCTGCCATTGAAGAGTTAATCACATTTACATCATGGCACTTGACTCTTTTTGTACCAGATATTGCTTCAATCTAGTAGACTTCAGGAATACAAGTCAACTTTTGTGGGTTTGCACAATTGGTGAATAGGATTGGGAGCTTTTAAAAAAAAATTAATGAAAAGAAAATATCAAACAAAGCACCAAAGGAAATAAAGCAAAGAAGCCCAAAAGAAAGCATGATAACAAGTCTTGAGTTCAACCTGGATAAATGTGAAGTGATGCATTTTGGAAGGTCGAACTTGAATGCTGAATATAGGATTAAAGACAGGATTCTTGGCAGTGTAGAGGAACAGTGGGATTTTGGTGGTCAAGTGCATAGATCCCTCAAAGTTGCAACCCAAGTGGAGAAGGCTGTTAAGAGTGTAAATAGGTTTTGACTTTCATGAACAGGGAGATTGAGTTTAAGAGCCGCGAGGTTTTGTGGTAGCTCTACAATTCCCTGGTGAGACCACCCTTGGAATATTGTGTCCATTTCTGGTTGCCCTACTAAAGGAAAGATGTGGAGGTTTTTGCAGAGTGTGCAAAGAAGGTTTACCAGGATGCTGCGTGGACTGGAGGGCTTGCCTTACAAAGAGAGGTTGACTGAGCTCAGACTTTTCTCTCTGGAGAGAAGGAGAAAGAGAGGTGACCTGATCAAGGGGTACAAGGTAATGAGAGGAATGAATAGAGTCAATAACCAGAGATTTTCCCTACGGCAGGATTAACTACCATGAGGTGTCATAGTTTTAACGTGTTAGGGGGAAGGTATAGAGAAGATGTCGGAAGTAGGTTCTTTACGCAAAGAGTTACAAGTGCATGGAATGTGTTGCCAACGGTGGTGGTGGAAGCAGAGTCATTAGGGATATTTAAGCAACTGCTGGACGTGCACGTGGACAGCAGTGAATTGAGGGGTGCATAGGTTATGTTATTTTATTTTAGATTAGGATTAATCCTCGGCAGAACATCATGGGCCAAAGGGCCTTTTCTGTGTTGTACTTTTCTATGTTCTATGTTCTATATTCTAAGCCATAGTACATCTCTGCAGAAGTCCAAGATCAAGTCTCCTGGTAATTCTTCTCATGATAGAAGGTAAGTGTTAAAAGTAGATTTTATTCTCAAAACTTAATTTTTAATCTAAATCCACATTCTTCTTCCTGTATAACAATGGAAGACAATACTCAATTCATATTATTGCTTATCTACATAAAACTTGTACAATGAATTCCTCGGTGTATCAGTAGCTTTTATTCTATTTTCTATCTACAAATGCCAGTAGCAATGAAACACAACTACTTCAGACTGGTTTGTACTGTATTACAGGAAGGGAATATCCTCTTATCTGTTGGAGAGTACATAATGATTCTAAGGTAGATTGAGCGCCCATCTGTAAAGCAATGAATGATACAAATCCCTGCAAGCAAAGTCTGAGATATAATTTAATATACAAACAAAAATAAAATGACAACAAACGTTGAAACTCCAGAACTGAAAATGTACCTGAATGCTTTATGAAAATGTACCCGAATGCATTATGCAATTGGAAAGCAGCAGCCACTATTTTCTGGCCAAGTAAATTGTTGCTTTCGGGACATCTAGGAATGAAGAAATTACTCTCTGCTTTTAGATTGTCTATTTTGTGGAACTTTCTCTGATCTTATAATGTTGACCTCTTACACATCGCACCTGAGAGAGTATTTTAGAGTTCATTATAGCTAGTACATCATTTACAAACAGAAATAAGATAAAGCTGGAAATACTTATTAAATTAAGGTAATTTTATATTATACTGCAAGAATTGACCTTTATAGAATGGGTTCAGTACACCCATCATACATTGAACATTAGAAAGAGATTTGAGTTACACATCTGAAGATTCTATTGTCTGACCTCTGGGGTGTAATTTTAGATAGCTGTGCTCAGGGAAAATAAAAGAAAATAAAGCATACTGACAGTTGTTTCACCTCAAAACTTTTAGGAAATGATTGATTACTACTGTTAAGGACTATCGTCATGCCTTTAACATTCACTGATCATCAGCTCCAATGAAAGATCACCAAGCTGAAAATTTAACTCTGTATCTCACTCCTCTGATCTTACCTGATTGGCTGGATATACCCATTAGATTTGTTTATTTTTTAAAATTTTTTTTATATAATGATTCAAAAAAGATTTGGAAGAAACCTCTAGTCAACATTTATCCTTCAATGGTTACTTTCACAAATAAACAGTAATCTAGCATTAAACTCTCAAAACCAAACTGTGCCGTGAAAAGGTATATTAGAAATGTTGGACAGAGATAGGCTATGATCTTTCATTGGAGCTGACGATCAGTGAATGTTAAAGGCATTACGATAGTTCTTAACAAAGGTAATCAATCATTTCCTAAAAGTTTTGAGGTGAAACAACTGTCAGTATGTTTTATTTTCTTTTATTTTCCCCGAGCACAGCTATCTAAAATTATACCCCAGAGGTCAGACAATAGAATCTTCAGATGTGTAACTCAAATCTCTTTCTAATCTTCAACAAATAGTTTTGTCAGAGATTATTTCAGACTGATAGCAAAGATTGCAGTCTGACCGGTAAGCTTCTTTCCAACTGACCTGTGCATTACGTTCTGACATGCTCCTTCTGACAGTTTTGATACACGCAAACAGGTGCTTGGCCTTTCAACATTTACAAAAACTTATAATGCCAACTGATAGTTTCAGCCGTTATTGAACTGCTCATCTGATAGTTATACTGATGTCCAATTGTTTGTGAGGTGGAATGAAGAGAGACTCCAATAAATGCATCAATAATAATACTGTACACACTAATAGACTAGGTGGGATTGAGGTTCACAAGAAGAGGTATTAGAAATCCTGCAGAGTGTGAAATTAGATAAGTCCCCTGGGCCAGATGGGATTTATCCTAGGATCCTCTGGGAAGTCAGGGAGGAGATTGCTGAGCTTTTGGTATTGATCTTTAAATCGTCATTGTTTACAGGAATAGTGCCAGAAAACTGGAGGATAGCAAATGTGGTTCCCCTGTTCAAGCAGGGGAGTAGGGTCAACCCTGGTAATTATAGACCAGTGAGCCTTACTTCAGTTGTTGGTAAAGTATTGGAAAAGGTCATAAGAGATAGGATTTATAATCATCTAGAAAATAATAATTTGATTAGGGATAGTCAACACGGTTTTGTGAAGGGTAGGTCATGCCTCACAAACCTTAATGAGTTCTTTGAGAAGGTGACCAAACAGGTAGATGAGAGTAAACCAGTTGATGTGGTGTATATGGATTTCAGCAAGGCGTTCGATAAGGTTCTCCACAGTAAGCTATTGTACAAAATGCGGAGGAATGAGATTGTGGAAGATATAGCAATTTGGATCAGTAATTGGCTTGCTGAAAGGAGAAAGAGGGTGGTGGTTGATGGGAAATGTTTATCCTGGAGTCCAGTTACTACTGGTGTATTGCACAGGTTGGTGTTGGGTCCACTGATGTTCGTCATTTTTATAAATGACCTGGATGAGGACATAGAAGGGTGATTTAGTAAATTTGCAGATGTCACTAAGGTCGGTGGAGTTGTGGATAGTGATGAAGGATGTTGTAGATTACAGAGAGACAGCTGCAGAGCTGGGCTGCGAGGTGGCAAATGGAGTTTAAATCGGACAAGTGTGAGGCGATTCACTTTGTTCGGAGTAACCAGAATGCAAAGTACTGGGCTAATGGTAAGATTCTTGGTAGTGTGGATGAGCAGAGACATCTTGGTGTCCATGCACACAGATCCTTGAAAGTCGCCACCCAGGTTGACAGGGATGTTAAGAAGGCATACTGTATTTTAACTTTTATTAATAGAGGGAATGAGTTCCGGGACCATGAGGTTATACTGCAGTTGTGATAGATTTAAGACAGATGTCAGAGGCAGGTTCTTTACACAGAGAGTAGTAAGGACGTGGAATGCCCTACCTGCCAATGTAGTCAACTCAGCCACGTTACAGAGATTGAAACAATCCTTAGATAAGCTCAAGGATGATTTTGGGATAGTGCAGGGGGACGAGCTGAGAATAGTTCATAGGTCGGCGCAACATCAAGGGCTGAAGGGCCTGTTCTGTGCTGTATTGTCCTATGTTCTATGTTCTAATTGAAGATATTTTCTGTTCAACCTGTTATTGTATATTTCTGGAGCAGATAGGGCTTAAAGCAGAGTTCCCTTGCATAAACATATGGACAGTATGACTGTGCCAGAAGAACCCCTCATCATAGAATCTTTACAATGCAGAATGAGACTATTCAGCCCATTGGGTCAGCACCGACCCTCTGAAGAGCCCCACCCAACCCAGGCCCGTGAACCCCACATAGTTTTCTTACAATAGCTAACCCACCTAACCTCCAACATCCCTGGACACTACGGGCAATTTTTAGCATAGCTAGTTCTCCTAATCTGCACATCTTTGGACTGTGGGAGGAAACTAACACATGCAGAGGGAACCCTCGCAGACACGGGGAGAATATGTAAACTCTATACAGACAGTCATCTGAGGCTGGAATTGAACCTGGGTCCTTGGCACTGTGAGGCAACAGTGCTAACCACTGAACCACTGTGCCACCTCTCAGCATTCAACTCTATGATGTAGACAGTCTCTTACCTCAGAAAGATAGCTTCTTTATTTGGAACTCACAGAATCAATCACAGTACATTTGAATTATCAAATGCTGGGTTGGGAGAGCTCAGGAGTTTCTATGAGTAGGCATGCTTTTAAGGTGGGCAAAAGTGAGGACTGCAGATGCTGGAAACCAGAGTTTAGATCAGGTCATGAGGACAGTGCTGTCCTACCTGCCAATCTCCCTTTCCACCTATCCGCTCCACCCTCCCCTCTGACCTATCACCTCCATCCCCACCCTTATTCACCTATTGTACTCTTTGCTACCTTTCCCCACCCTCCCCTTTGACCTATCACCTCCATCCCCACCCCCATTCACCTATTGTACTCTTTGTTACCTTCCTCCACCCTTCCCTCTGACCTATCCCCTCCACCCCCACCCCCATTCACCTATTGTACTCTTTGCTACCTTCCCCCACCCTCCCTTCTGACCTATCACCGCCATCCCCACCCCCATTCGCCTATTGTACTTTTTTCTACCTTCTCTTCAATTTGGGGTAACCTTAGGCAAGGGGTTCTCACAAGTTGGATAAAGATGCTGGCTTTGTTCAAAATGATTTTGAAGACATCCTTGAAGCACTGCATCTGCTTTCCAGGCAATATTTGCTGTAATGGAGCTCAGAGCAAAGGGTTTGGTATGTAAGTCTTACATCAGACATTGGCATGATGTGGCTAACGCCAGTTTGATTGATTGACCATTTTCAGTGCCTCAGTGCTGGGGATGTTGGCCTGAAAGTGGACACTGATAAAAAGCCATTGCTTTGCAGGAATTGGCAGAAGTAAGACTGGTGACATTGGGGGACCTGATGTATCAGCAGTAAATTGTCCATGTCACCAAAACTCACCATATAGAAAGGGGTTGAGCTTGTCTTTGTCATCAAACCCTCTGTTCTGCAGGTAGACATTTTTTTTCTGATAAAGTAGAATTTCATCAATGTTTGCTGACACTGAGAGAAGTTTCTGATATTTGACAACAGAGATTGGAGCAGTCTTGGTTTTGAACTGGAGGTGAAGAAGTTTGTACAGTATCCCCTTTATCCTGTAGAGAGGCTCCTCTCCAGATGGGATGGAATGTTGTGACAAGAAAGATGGAGAAGAGCTATTTGTGAGATAACAGCCTTACTTGACCCTAACTTACACTCAAACTTAGTCTGTAAAGAATCCATTACTGACGAAAGCAGCAATATAGAAACACTCAGTCATCTCCAAGGAAAGGGTAGCAGCTATATTGGATGTCCAGGTCCAGCAGAACATGCAGAGGCTGCTGGATATGCCATTAGACCTTCAGCCTGAGCAGTATGGTAATGGTTAAGCAAGAGGGGATTAGGCACCTCGACCTCACCACAGTTGCTCCTTCTCCTCAAGGAGTCAGGAAGATGCCAGTGAACATCAACAGGAAGGAGAAGCACCAACAAGCTGCTTTATCTCAGGACATTGTAAAGATGGCCTGCTGCTCAGACACCCTTTTCCAGTAACCCCATTGCGTCCAGAAATACAAGCTAAGGAATAGAGCTACATGGTGGTTTGTTGGAATTCCTGTTTGTATGGAGCTTGCATGGTCTCCTTGTGTCTGTGTGGGTTTCCACTGGGTGTCCTGGTTTCCTCCCACAGTCCAAAGATATGCAGGTTAAGCAGTTTGGCCAATCTAAGTTGTTCCTAATGTCCAGACATGTGAAAACTAAATGGATCAGCCATGGTGAAAGCCCCACACAAGATGATGGGGTTGTGGGTGAGATGCTCATTGGAGGGTTAGTGCAGACTCAATGGGCTGAATGGCACTGTTGGGATTCTATAATTCTATGAAGAGACCCTTAGCGGGCCAGGAGTGGCAACCTCTCAGACAACTGGACCAAGATGGTCAGCAGTGTACCTTTCCATGGATACACAATGTTGGTATCTTTAATGAGGTGTTCTGTAGCTATCGTCTATTACACAAAAAACAATAATCCACTGTGGACCAGGAATGCTTGTGGCACTTACGGGTGAGTTAGGATATACCCATTGCAAGATCTTCCTGGCTAATCTACATTCACCAGGAAGGCTTGCTTCCCATGGTCACACACCAATTGCACATTCAGGGAGTGAAATCCCTTTTGGCTAATGAATGCTGCCGGCTGATCCCAGGGATTCCTGGCATTACTTGTGTGGAGTCAATTGCCTTTAGCAATTGTGAAAATCCTGTAGTGGCAGCAAATCTCATGGATCTGGCTGCCTGGCTCATTGTGATCCCAATTAATTGAGTTGTTTTTTTTTCCCTGGACAAAGCATTGCTCATTGCACTGATACATCTGTGAGTGGCTGACAATGCACAGATCCTCAGTGGGTCTCTGGAAAGAGTAGCTGATAAAAACCCCATGGACCTTCAATACTGCTAGCACTGGATTGCCTCCCGATCCACATGGACACAGACTTGACCATAGGAGATGGAATCTGTGAGTAACAGCAACCTGGAATATCCAGAGCCAACACCAGCATGGTCTCTGATTGGTTCACCTTCTCCTCGGCATCACACCAGTGCCCTGGATGCCAGAATTTTGTGTTGTTTGACTCTCTATTGTTCTTCCTCATAGTTGTCCTTGCTACAGCTCTGCCTGGCCCTGGACAACCCTTTCTAAGTTTCTCTGCAGCTGAACAATGGCTAGCAGGAGTTGACTGAACCCTCACCATGCCCCATTGCCCGACTCCCTGTAAGACACAAGACAAAGAGGCCCAGTCTGCAGAGAAAGCAAAGGAAATTGAAAATCTTTACACTAAACGTGCTTCAATTTCATCCCAGAAGTGATCATGTCAGATAATTCAGGTGGGAGAATGACAAAGATTGTTTCGATTCACTCATCAGCAATTGCTTTTGCAAGGAGAAGCATAGAAATCGACAGCAGGGGAAAAGGTCTGTCACGTTTGTGCCAGTCAGAAACATCCACCTAACTATGCCTAATCCCATTTTCCAGTGTATGGCCCATAGCCTTATGTGCATTAATATCACAAGTACATACTGAAATATTTCTTTAATGTCATGAAGGGCTCTGCCTCTATCACACTTCCAGGCAGTGAGTCAGACTGTCTAAAAGCTTGGGGCTATAGAAGGAATGTTGCACTTCAAAAACAACATTTCATAACTCATTGCAAGTCTCATTTGCACTGTTGTTTGTTCAAGCAGTAGGGGAAGCCGTTTGCAGTTGTGGCAGTACCAAAGGGTGTTTACAAAGTGAGATTTGGCTGGTATCAGATTGCTGATTGGTTCATGGAGTTGTGACCAGATGTGGATACCAGGGGCCATCAGTCTGATAACATCTACAGAGGAACTTCGATTATCTGAATGACACGGACGTGGACTATTTTGCTCGGATAATCAAATGTTCAGATAATCGAATGCCGGATAACAGAGTTTGGCCAAACATTGGGACCTTGCGATCTTGTTTGGATAATCCTAAATTTGCATAACTGAATATCAGATAATCGAGTTTCCTTTGTATCTGATTGCTTCTTGGGTAGTGGAAATGGCTTGAGGGTGTGAATGATACCGATGGGAGGCTTTAGACTGCTGCAAGGGGCAGATGATGAGTCTTTCTTGCCAGTAGAACACCTAAAGGCTGAAGAAAGGCAGTTTATTTTCCCTCAGTAGCTGCTGTAAGCTGTGGCCTTTATCCATTAATTCAGAGACTTTGAAGTTAATGTACCAATCACCTCTACCTTCTGCAAACAAGTGAAAAGAATTTGGAACAAAAAGATTGAAGAACAGGGAATTAAAGTTTTAACTAATAAGGTTATATCTCAAATGTTCATAGCTGTTTACCTCTGTTTAGAATCAATTTATTTGTAGTAGTTCTTGGTAACCAGTTTTTTTTTGGTTTTCTGTATTGATCTATTTGATCTATTTTGGTCTATTTGACAGACTAATTGTGGACTTTATATTAATTTGAAAAACTCTTTAATTTTGTGACTACTCTCGAGATAGCAAGGCTTCAATTCCAGTGTGCTTCCCCAGTGGCAATTAAACTAGCTAATTCTGGATGAGGGATGTAAACTCAGCAAGGATTAGTTCAATGCTGGCTGTATGGTTTGCTGGTCTAAGTCTGTTGGGATGAATCTTGCAACAGAGGTTGGACCTGAAAACTCCTGAGTAATAAGTTGGTACTTTTTAACTGATCCATGTCAGATATTGGGATTCTGAGCTCAGATCAAAAGATTTATCGCACATACGCAACATGCAAAAATGATCCAGATTCATTATTCACCTCATCTTAATTTGTTCTTCCCATCAATTATAGGTTAATAGTCACTTTCTTTGATAGTATATGATGCTTAAGTGTATTGAAGTTGACTTAATGTGATTAACAGCATCTCAACTGTCAAAAAGCCTTTTCTGGAATTCACTAACAAGATTACCACAGACACACACGCACATGCACACACTCTCACACACACTCTCTCTCTCACACACACACAAACAAGCACATGTGCATGCACACACCCACATATACACACATGAATACACAACTACTTTAGTCATAATCATTAATAGTACTTTAACCATCTTCCCATTAAAAGCACATTTAGTTCTTGAAGCCTGACATTGCAAGGGAGTTTAATTAATAAACATTAGATTCAATCATTAACTCAGGCTTTCTGAATAATCTTCTCATTTTAGTGATGTTTATACAAACCCTTTACTTAGTGGGAAAGTTATCTCCAAGGCAGTACCTGTGCTGATGTAATCATCGTGTGTTTAATTAAAAGTATTAAATTATCAGAAATAGGTGACAGAGTAACAAAGATACTTTTAACTGTCTTTGAAACAAAGGATGGAGATCCATCATTAAAAAGACATTTCTTACACTCTCAGTAAAACTACCATTAACCAACTTGATTGCATCTGGCTTAGTTCACAATATCCAAGATTTGAGATTATGACGTTTGGTTGTGCCATGTTTGCTGATCTGAGCCAGGATGAGGAAAGAACTGCAGATATCATACAGCTGAAAATGTGTTGCTGGAAAAGCGCAGCAGGTCAGGCAGCATCCAAGCAGCAAGAGAATCAACGTTTCGGGCATGAGCCCTTCTTCAGGAATGAGGAAAGTGAGTCTAGCAGGCTAAGATGAAAGGTAGGGAGGAGGGACTTGTTGGAGGGGTGTTGGAAATGCGATAGATGGAAGGAGGTCAAGGTGAGGGTGATAGGTTGGAGTGGGGATGGGGGCGGAGAGGTCAGGAAGAAGATTTCAGGTTAGGAAGGCGGTGCTGTGTTCAAGGGTTGGGACTGAGACAAGGTGGGGGGAGGGGAAATGAGGAAACTGGAGAAATCTGTGTTCATCCCTTGTGGTTGGAAGGTTCCTAGGCTGAAGATGAGGTGCTCTTCCTCCAGCCGTCGTGTTGCTATGGTCTCCTTGGACTCCTCCATTGCCAGACCATAGCTCTTTGGACTCCTCCATCACCAGACCATAGTTCCTTGGACTCCTCCATTGCCAGACCATAGCTCTTTGGACTCCTCCATCACCAGACCATAGTTCCTTGGACTCCTCCATTGCCAGACCATAGCTCTTTGGACTCCTCCATCACCAGACCATAGTTCCTTGGACTCCTCCATTGCCAGACCATAGCTCTTTGGACTCCTCCATCACCAGACCATAGTTCCTTGGACTCCTCCATTGCCAGACCATAGCTCCTTGGACTCCTCCATCACCAGACCATAGTTCCTTGGACTTCTCCATTGCCAGACCATAGCTCCTTGGACTGCTCCATCACCAGACCATAGTTCCTTGGACTCCTCCATCACCAGACCATAGCAAATGACGGCTGGAGGAAGAGCACCTCATTTTCTGCCTAGGAACCCTCCGACCACAAGGGATGAACACAGATTTCTCCAGTTTCCTCATTTCCCCTCCCCCCACTTTGTCTTAGTCCCAACCCTTGAACTCAGCACCATCTTCCTAACCTGCAATCTTCTTCCTGACCTCTCTGCCCCACCCCCACTCTGGCCTATCACCCTCACCTTAACCTCCTTCCACCTATCGCATTTCCAACATCCCTCCAACAAGTCCCTCCTCCCTACCTTTTATCTTAGCCTGCTAGACACACTTTCTTCATTCCTGAAGAAGGGCTCATGCCCGAAACGTCGATTCTCCTGTTCCTTGGATGCTGCCTGACCTGCTGCGCTTTTCCAGCAACACATTTTCAGCTCTGGTCTCCAGCATCTGCAGTCCTCACTTTCACATGCAGATCTCATACAGTCATGTACAGCACAACAAGAGACCATTCCACCCATTGAGTCTGTGCTAGCTCTCTGTAGAGGAATCCAGTGGGATAGTGAGTCCCATTCCCCTCTGGCGTATGCACAAGTTAGCTTGGTCAGATGCCTTTCCATGAGACTGAAGCCAGGTAAAATTTGGAAAAAAACCTCCCCAACATCTTCAAATTGTGCCACAATGCATATTATTCTGTGGAATGATTGCTACCATATTGGTTACAATTCCCACATTTGTCCATCACCTCCTTAAGGTTGTGGGAACTACTTGCTACAGAATGGTTTAGTCAAACACCAGAAAATCTCAAGAGTCATTCAAAAAGACCAAATAGTCATTTGTCATTTCAATGCCGAAGATATGACACGTGAAACAAAGGTATTGGGATTAGCAGCTAATTAGAGTTATGTAAAATTACACACAACATCTAAGATCTCAAATTAGATAGCGTAAATCACTTGTAGACCAGATCAAATAAGTGCAAATATAATCTGATGACACAAGGTAAGGGGTGGGACTTATAGAATCAGATTTCACTGAGTTTACCATTGAATTTGAAGTAGACATCAATCTGCTTAAATCGACAATAACAAGCAATTAAAACTCATGCAGACAAATGTTCTGCCCACGTTCCAAGAACATGTACTAGCAAGAGATTTATTGATCCATATTTCATTGCCAAAACCCCTACAACTTTAATGTTCTCAACTACTCTATATTTTCATGTAGTTGCTGCATCTATTCTTAAATTGTCAATTGTACTTTCTGAAGAAAGATCACACTGGTATTCAACAGTGTAAGCAGCATTTGAACTAACGGATGTGTGTTTCTGCAATGACCTTCTGGTTAAATTGTGAGGATAGATTACACAATTATTTCTTCATTGGCATATGGATGTGGGCATCACTGGCAAGGCCAGCCTTTGTTGCTCTTCTTCTGAATGATCCACCATTCGAGCAGTTAGGAATCATTCAATTTACCACAAAAATCACATTGCGACCAGATCAGATAAAGTTCACTCGTGTCCTTCCCGAAAGAATGCCAGTGAATCAGATGGATTTTACTATAATCAATGATAATTCCATGGCCATCATTACTGACACTAGCTTGCAACAGATTTATTTTGTACATTAATTAATGCTAATTATTTATTATTGAATTAAATCCCACCAGCTACCAGGTGCGGTTTGAGCCCTGTTACCAAAGCATTAATCTAAATTTTGGGATTACTGGTTTAGTGATATTGCCACTATGCCAAAGTCTTCCCAGGAAGTATTTCCTGGAATTCAAAAAGTTAAAATCTGGTTTAATTAAAGATTAAGATATTAATAGTAATAGATGAGGTGGATGGTTTAAATAATGTCTACTAGTTGGTCAAGAGGCACAGACATAGAATTAAAGCTAAACTTCAGTGGGGTGAAATTAGGAAACAGATTTGTTGGCAAATGGTGATAGGAGTTTATAACTCTCTTCTGCAAATGGCAATTGATTACGGATAAATTGTAATTTTAAAATTGACATTGACAGTTTTCTGTTAGCCAGAGCTGAGGGGAATACGGGTCTAAAGTAAATGTGCAGTTCAAGCTCACATCAAACATGAGCTGTGTGAATAATTCAGCAGGCTCAAGGGCTAAATGCATCACTCCTGTTCCTGTGTTTCAACCCTGGTTAACATTCCACTGCAGTCCTGAAGAAGTTTTGTATCATTGGAGATGTCACTTTTTCAGTGGGTTTTTAAACTGGGATCCTGTGTGCTTTTTTGAGTGGCTGAAATAGAAACCTGACTCAATTTGTAACATTGTCCCTGGAGTCTTGGCCGATATGTGTCTCCACAACATCACACAAAAGAAAACTTGCATCATTATTCTCATTGCAGTCAATGGGAACTATCGCATGCAAGCTAGCTGCCACATTTCGTACATTACAACAACAACCACAGCTCAAATGTACTTCATTATCTGCAAAGTGCCTTGAGTTGTCTTCTGGTTGGAAAATGTGCCATGTTAGTTCAACTTTTTGGATGAATATCATTTGTGGCCTCTCTGGACTCATGTTCATATTTGATCAGTTACCACATGCATGTAAAACTAATATCATTTTGTATCAAATTCTCCGGTGTTACTGAGGGTTCTGAGGAAGGGTCACTCGACACTAAATTTAACTTGATTTCTCTCCACAGATATTGCCTGCCCTGCTGATCTTTTCCAGCAATGTCTATTCTTGTTTCTGATTTCCAGCATCCGCAGTTATTTTCATTTTCTCCAATTTTACTCGCTGAAATGGAACTGCTGGTTAAAGGAGAAAATAGCTTTGACAATTTCTTTCATGGCTAGTATTTGAAGTTTTTCTGAGTGACATAGTAAAACAGAGACGGGCTGATTATGTCTGAAAACCTGACTCACACTAAACATTTGCCCTCACGCCACCAATTCCCGGATGTTTCTATGGACGTCCGTTATTTATAATAGTTGGGAATGGAGCATTTACATGTAAAATCATGGATGTGAAGAAGATGCCAGATTGTTAATGCAAAACATCAATAACAAAACAATTGTTAATTGCTATAAACTGCCTCAAAATCACTATAAATTTGTAAGGTTTTGAACGAACCAAGTGTAACAGATGAAAGCAATGGCAGTGTAATAGTGTAAGAACAATTAATTACTGTTCTGTTACTTATTTTTGAAATCCCATAATGAATGGGAAAATTGAATCATTGTGAGCACACAGGTAAAAAGATTTTAAAAACTATTATTTCATGGTGCTCAAAGAATTCTTTAATCCTGATTAATTTTAAATTACCTCCTTAGGTTATTGAACAAGTTGACAAATTGTGAATAATTGCACTTAACTATTGGACTGAATTCCGGCTCTCCTGTCCATTAAATCTTTAAATCCAGTCCTAATGTAGAAATTACACATCAGCTAAGATAGCACAGTGCCTATTGTCTGAATTTTCACTCGGGTTAGCAACACAGCGTTGGGGAAATTCCCAGCCCTGAAAAGTCCAACTTAGAAGCTAATATTCTGAATGGGCCTAATTTTCATTTTGGGGGAATGAGTGCTAACAGGAGCTCAGTTTGCAGCCCAAGAAATAGTATGGAAGCAACTACAAGAGCTGTCAATACAGAATGCCCTAGTTGAAAGGCTGACCACGAGGCTCTGGCATTTTGTCCTTCTTATAAAAAGAATCAAGGGAATGAAAACAGCTTTGTAGCCCTCAGCCCTCCTTGCACACTTATACCACATTTGTGCCAACTCACACTACTTCATGCATCTCACAGGCATGGGCGCCCCCTCAAATCAACTATGTCAAATTAAACTCTTCTACAAATTATTAGCTAATGGCTCCTTATAGCCCTTATGTTAACTTATTTCAATCACTGCAACCATGCACCCTACGTGCCCTTACTTTTTGTCCTTTCATTCTTTCAGCCAACTCACCAGTGTCCACAATGAGTTGACCTCATCAGCCAAAGTGAGATGAGATAAAGGTTTAAGTACTTACTGATGACTTCACTGTATTAAAATAATCACAAATGAAAATAAATGATTCAATTTGAATTCCATCAGCAACTTAATACATTCTATATTATGAAATATTTATATGTATGGCCCTTTATAAAAGATTTTATAACCATTTGGAGCTGTCAACCAAGTTGGCAACTAACAGGTAACCCACTGTATTAATGATAGGTTGTGAAGTGAGTCATGTCGTGAATTCCTATACATTGAAGGCCTTCAGGCTTACGTCAGTAGACAGAATAAAATAGGAAGCACTGTTTGTTTAGTAAAACTACAGACCTTTCCTTTAAAGATTTAAATGATAGAAGATGCAACTATTTTGACAGTTTAAAAATTCCAGTAAGTTTGACAGCATCCTTGGCAACTTGGTAGTTCCAATGAACTTGGCATTTTCAATAAATCTATTAACTTTTTACACACATGCATATGCACATTCCATAATATCAATGTGGTGTGTGATCTCCACCAAAGATGTCCTAGACCAAACCAAACATAAACCTTAGATCTCCAAATATATCCAGTAACTAGACCTAATCATAATCACAATAATATGTCTTTTAATCATCATTCCAGATATTTTTTTCCCCAGAACAAACATTAATATGTCCTGTCCCACTAACAAGACACACTTAGTAGAGAAGCTGGTATATTGGCATACATTTGGAAAGGATTAGCCCAAAAGACAATGCTGAATAATTTGCTCCATCATAGATACTTTCTTCAGTCAGTGTGATTCATCCACTTTGTGTCAAAATGTGGCTGAACGCATTGGATCTAATGAAGGCAATGGCCCTGGTAGGACTCTGGCTGTTATGTTCCAACATTGTGCTGCAGAAGTAACTGTAACTTGTGGGCAACCTGATCCAATGTAGCTACCACATGTAAATATACTCAACAACAGTGTAGCTTGTCTGGCATGCCCAGTCCACAAAAAGCAATGCATTCTAATCCTGGCCAATTAATCTCTCTTCAAAGTTCTCTCAATCATCAGATATGAGATGGAAAATGTGTTGACAGTGTACCTAATCATCAATAATTTGCTCACCAATGCTTGATGTGGAATCTGTCAGAACCACTCATTTCCAGACTGTGTTTTTAGCCTTGATCCAAATATGGATAAAAGAGTTGAATTCCAGATATGAAGTGAGACTGACCACCCTTGACATCAAAGGAACATTTGTAGAGTGTGGTATTAAGGAGTTTCAATTGAATTGAACACAATGGGAGTCAAAGGGAAATCTGTTCTCTGAATGGAATCATGTCTGAATAATCAAAAAAGATAAATGCAATTACCCTAAACTCAGGACATCACTCCAGTTCATTGAGGCAATATCTCAGGTTCAATAATTTTCAGCTACTTTAATGATGACCTTCCCTTTATCCGAAGTTCAGAAGCTGGGATGTTCGATGATGATTGTGTGATATTTAGTTCCATTCATTACTCCTACAATAATGAAGTAGTCCTTGCATTCTTACAATAAGATCTGAACAGCATTCAGATTTGGGTTGATCAAGCAGTATTTGACATTTGTTCCACAAATGCTAGTCAACAACCCTTCCCAACAATTCAGAGACTGACCATCACGTCTAAATGGCATTACCCTAGCTGAAATTCACACTATCAACATTGAGAATGACATCATTGATCAGGATCAAGTTCACACCGACTCTCCAAAGAGTAATCCACCCAGACCCATTTCCCTACCCCATTGCTTGACATTTCCCATGACTAATGCATCAAAACAACATGCCCCTGAACACTATGGGTAATTTAGCATGGCCAATCCACCTAACCTGCACATCATTGGAATCTGGGAGGAGACCAAGCACCTGGAGGAAACCCCACACAGACAGGGGGAGAATGTGCAAACTCCACACAGCCAGTAACCTGAGGCTGGAATCGAACCTGGTTCCCTGGCGCTGTGAGGAAATATAGGTTCATTCATATCAATTTTCTAATTCAGCAATAGGCATTTAAAAAAAGCATCAGTCTCTTGAAGATGCTGAGTGAAATGATGAAGTCATAAGTGAAAGCTTCTACTCAAGAAACCCTCCATAACTTCCTGTCCTCATAAATATCACTCCTCAGACATCCCCCAACTGTTGAAAATTCGCAAGCTGGTTCAAACCAGTTCCACTGCACCTGGACTTGTCCTCTAATATGACCTGTTTAACCCACTTAATGCCCACCTTCCATTTCTGCACCCCATTCGGGATAACCTTTCTGAGCCAGATCTACCAGCAGATATCCTTTCGATCAAAGAATGGGAAACGCAGGAAGGAACTAGCGTGTTCAATGTGACAAGACCTTCTTTTACATGGTAGCTTTGATTATCATGTTTAGAGTGGTCCTTGTTCAGGACATTCAGGACAGGACAGGACTTGTGCACAGAAATCTCTACTGTTGTTGACTCAATTCAAACACCATACGTTGGTTACAGAGGGACACAAACAATGTTACACTCTACTGACGATAGTCCATCACCTTAATCTCAGCAAGTGAGGAGGCTATCATTTGGCTTCCAGAATTTGTACACATTAAACAAGTAAGTATGCACAGTTAAGCGTTGCATATGTCACATCCGGGAAATTTAAAATATAGAATAGAGCTGTCTACCAGATATTTTTGACTTGGTACAGGTTTGGAAACTCTGTTTTAGGCACATGCTCTAATTTTAGTTAAAAAATCTGTCCCATTCAATACAGCTGGATATACTTCTAACGTGAATATTCACATAAAAATCTACTTCCATTTAACAGTCAAAGAAGGGAATACTCACTAAAATAAAACCCACCCTTTGCCTTTTTTCTTGCCTTACTATTTTAATTACTTATGAATCAGTAATTGATAGTACAAAGTATGAATATCAAAAGAATATATAGCCTTTCCCAAATCAAAAAAACAGAAATTTCTGGAGGAGCTCAGCAGGTCTAGCAGCATCTGCAGAGAGAAAGAAGAGTTAACATTTTGAGTATCAAGACCCTTCTTCAAACCTGAGTTCTGAGTTAGCTCGAATTAAGTATCTAACAATGTTGGTTGAGGAAAAACCCATCTGGTTCACCAATATCCTTTCAGAAAGAAAACTGTCATCCTTACCTGGTCTGGCTTAAATGTGACTCCAGTCCCACAGCAATGCTGTTGAGTCGTAATTTCTGGGCAATCAGGGATCGGCAATGGATGCTGGCCTAGCTAGTGACACTCTCATCCATGAATGATTTTTTTTAAAAACTTGAAATGTTAACCCTCCTGTCTCTTGACAGCTGCTGCCAAACCTGCTGATCTCCTCCAGCCATGTGTATTTTTGTTTTGGATTTCCAACATTTGGCTTTTCTTTGTTTTGTTTCAATTATTCCATTTTTCTCTAAGCTTTTAATGTTATACTCATCAGGACAATTTGCAAAAATTACCAATGTAGAGGGAAGACACATTAAAATGGATGAGATGTCACTGTGATTGGTTGGTAAGAGGACTCTAGTTGGTTGAGGCATTGCCATGGAGAATTAAACCATTTAGACAATGACTGACAGTGATTGTACACTGTTTGCTAAATAATCCGGATATGTGGAGAATTACACTGACAACCATTGTAGGATTTCTTCGGGGTTTGCAAAGTCGTGCAATTGCACATTCTGGAAATCACACATGCTCAAGCTCTGGATGTTCTTATTTACAGACAGAGAGAACCTGTACTCACGATTCGCCTGTTTCCGTTCAACAAAATAGGTGGCGTCCATTCCCTAACTCATTCAAACTCAGGAAAACGGCTTGAGCCTCCAGAATAAACTTGTTTTACATTTAAACAAAACTTGCAGTTAACTGTCAATCATCACCAAGCTGGTACAATCGACACAGCAACAAGTTTTAGCAAATAATCACTACTCACATTTATTATGGTTTTCCATTTATATTGGCAAGCTTTGTGAGTCAGCCTAATGAGTGCAAGACAGAGTGTCTTTTTTTAGCAATACTCAATTTCTCTCTGAAATCCATAAAGCAATTAAACTGGTCATGCATATGCCATGCTATTAAGAGTTTTAGTATCTCATGAACCACCACAGTGTTGTATATTATTTATAATTTACTTACATGCATGTGATTCACTACATTTTCATTTTCAATTATTCACATAAGAAGGCAAGAAATTGGAACAGAAGTAGGCCATTCAGCTCTTGGATCTGCTCAGCATACAAGGAAATCATGGCTAATCTAACTTTGATCTGAAGTTCAACTTACTGTCTGCCTGTCCTGGACTCAGTAGCTAATGATATAGAGGAAATCGGTCATCATTTTCATGAAGCAAACTTGCACCAATCTCTGGGAAGTATAGATTATTCCAGGAATCCAAATAACTGTAATGATTCCTGTGCAATATTCCAAGCCCTTTACATATACTCCAGGGGTTATTCCTAGAATCCCTACAGTGTGGAAGCAGGCCAGTCAGCTGATTGATTTTGCACTGAACCTCTGAAGACCATACCATCTGCACCCACCCCCATCCCTATCCCTGTAATCCCGCATTCCCCATGGCTAATCCACTCAGCCGGCACATCGCTGGACACCATGGGTAATTTAGCATGACAACCTGCACGTGTTTGGACTGTCAGAGAAAAGTAAAGCACTGGATGAAGCCTATACAGGGGAGAATGTTCATACTCCACACAGACAGTTGTCTGAAGGTGGAATTGAACCTGAGTCCTTGGTGCTGCGAGGCAGCAGTGATGGCCACCATGCCATCAGTCGTTCTTAACTACATTTGAGATTTGAGCATCTTTCTAAGCAGGACTAGATTTCATTGCCAACCTCTAGTCAGGTCACAACAGTCTATTTCTGTGACAGTCTAATTTAAGCAAATGGCTTGATTGGCCCCGACACAAAGTCAAAAGCACGTTGTGGAGTTAAAGTCACATTTCACCCAGATCGGTTAAGGATGGGCGATTTCCTTTCCACATGGAGTTCTGTGAACCAATTGCTTTGTCCTGTGACATCCTGACAAATTCAGCATCCCCTTTAACAATTTCGGCCATTAATTTCCAAAATTAATTTCCAGTGCAATTAGAATTCTCAAGCAGGCAACGTGGAAATTGAACTCAGGATTTCTAGATTCTTACATTCAGTTCCAGCCCCGAGTCAGATTGTTTGGAGCAGGAATGCTGTTCTCAGCAGAATTCATTTCTGCAAATCAATTATGTGGATGGTGTTCGATGGATGATTTTGTAATGTGCATTTTCTTCCGCTTGTCATGATCTCAGTGGTAGCTTTACACACACAGATCAACTTGTGTTTTAAAGATGAAAAATGACCCATCTCGTAAAACGCTATAACTTAACATTTTTTTCTTCTGTATGCAAGCAACATCATTATAACGGACCCTTGATTGCTCCACTTCCAATTATTCAAGCCACTGTGTCTTTGAATTACTTTAATGCCCTTTGAATAACTGAACCCTTTAATTACACAAGTCCCTTTAGCTTTATTAGCCAGCCTGATTAGCTGCTTTTGAAGCTGTTAGGTAATCTCAGGCATCTGTTTAATTTTTATGACTGCCACAGCAACATCACCTGAATAGTTTCAACGCGACTCAACCCTGGTCATTCAGCTCGAAGAGTTTCTATTTTCTGCGGATTTGTGAGATTTTCACAGTCTGGGTGCTGACAGGTTGGATCTACTGTTCACTCGAAAGCGATACTGAGTTAGCGAGCTGGCAATTCAAAGCCATCACCTTTAGATAATGGAACAGAGCTCCCTGAGCTCCATCCTGCAGCATGCTGCAGTGCAAGCCTTAAGTGATGAGTGAGGCAGAGATAATGTGCAGGTAAGTGGGTTATTAAACTTCGGCTGCCACTGCAAAAATACGGGACAGGAGAACAAATCGACCGGTACTCTAGAGATACAATAACAGAAGGGTTTTTATTTTGTCTTCCACACAGACCATTGAAGGTGTGATATATAATCCAGCAAAAAGCAATTAATACTGCGTTCGTAAACTCCTTTAAAATAATGGCTGGAAAAGTACCAAACAAAACTTTTGTTGATAAACATCATTGATCAAATGTTGTACAGTGTAGTTTGCTGCCGGAGCGAGATATTTTCACATGTAATTGTGGCAGTTTGCCTCCCTCGGGAGACTGATTGCATTTGAATGAAGCCCATCCCAAGATAAATTCAGCCTGATCTTTAAAAGGATTTCATTCCAATGAACCACTTACTGTATTCTACAACCATAAGGTTTCATTTTAAAGGGAGCATTGATATTACAGGTTCATTCATAATGATAGGTTTTGTTTCCATGTTGGAACTGGGTTCTCACTTTAGTTGTTATCTCTCTTCCATTTAGTTAAAACCAGATAACTCTCTGTACATAGGGCAGTCAGAAGATTTTGTCGTTATAATCTGAACATGATTCATTCACGCTTTCACTGCCTGAAAAGAGTAAAACAACCATCATTTCAAGAGGTAGGAAGTGAGTGTGACTCTAAATAAAACTCATATCAATACCACAGGCAATAACTATTTTTGAGCTACACTTTGCTAAGAATTATCTTCACTGTTAGTGATTTGTTTATGTTTCTAAACCCAAAACTGGCTGCTATTAGCTTTGCTCTTTTTGCTTGAGCTTGCCTTCTGATTGGTAAAGCTGTGTAATGGCCTAGTTATATTTGAAGGAGGGGAGTAGGTAAGGCCAGGGGCATTGTATTGAGACTCCAACTGGTTTGTTTAACATGCATCAGATAAAAAAACAGAAGTAGAGGAGGCCCCGATTTACAAATGTCCGACTTATGAATGCTCATACTTATGAATGTGATCCTATACATATATTAATTTTTAAGATCCAACATGCAAATACTTCCCTGCACTTTGACTGACTATATTTTATAATGTCTTGCAGCTTGTATATGAAGTGACTTGTGAATGGACTCAAGAACAGAGTCCTTTCCAAATCTGGGGACAACCTGTGTATATCCAAAATCAAAATGTTTTCATCAACTGGGGATAGATGGACTATTTATCTACTGTCATTGATTTGTTTCCTCAGTCTCTGAGATAAAATTCCGTAGTTCTGGAAAATGGACACAGAGATGCAATGTGCAACTAATCCACTCCCATTTACTCTATTGCAAGTTTTAGTCATATGATTGCAATGCACCGGTGTTAAATGTGCTGTAAAATGGCAGGTTGCTCAGAAAAGAAGAGCAAACTGAGAGAGACCAGCACAAGGCTAAGTTAGCTGGAACTAATCAAATCCAGTCTGCACCTCTTACATTCCAATTACAGCAAGGGTTGAATGTTAGTAAACAGTCTGAGGCCCAAATAGCAAGGATAATGCGAAAACTGAGGATCTGTAAACAAATTCTCTGGTATCTGTTTCCCCGACCTCTACTCAGACCTAAGCTTAGGCCTAGACAGTGAAGTGAGTGCTAAGGGAAATTGTTCTGACCAAAATGTCCGTGAATCAATGTGAAATATTCAATCAAACAGCCAGGCTGAATTCATCAACTAAATCTCCCTTTCTGTCCACATGCAGCGTTATTTAAGTTTTGCCATCAGATGTTTCTATGAGGGAGACTGATGAGAAAATGCAGGGAGAAAATATTACTGCTATTTGCAATATCACACTGAAAATATGGTTTTAAAAAGTGAAATAGTGAAAGGAAAAATGTAAACACACATTTAAATCGATCGATTGGGAGTAAGCAAAGATGTTGCTGTGAATTGAAATAAGGCTTTATTAAGATATACACAATCCTTTCACCCCAGATAGGAATGAGCTAGGCAAGCATTCTGACATCTTGTTAAGAGACTTACAAAGTAACTTCATTGCATGTTACAGCTGGAAAGGATGACCAGTTATACACCTGCTTGAAATGACGTAGAATTTATTATAGAGAACTTGGCCATTATAGCTGCAATTAGTCCATGCTGGTACTTATGCTGCCATTGAACTTGTTCCTCTCCTGAACATAAAACAAAGAACTGCACATGCTGGAAATCTGAAACCAAAACTAAAAATTGCTGGAGAAACTCAACAAATCTGGCAGAATCTGTGGAGAGAAAGCAGTGCTATTGTTTTGGCCTTTCTTAAGAACTGCTCGTAACTAGAAAAAGTGATTATATACACAGAAGACAGTGGGGGAGGGGGTGAAGGAGTAAGTGGAGAAGTAGAGATGGGGCCTTGTGAGAGTGAATGATAGTACAAAATAACTTCACAGAGGCTGGTGGCTGGTATCCCATCAACAAGTCACTCTTTATTTACACTTGGAGAGTCCTTTACACTGATCTAGCTCCCTCAGAGCCAGCTCTGAGCGAGCAGAACCTCTGACACTCCTGTTTTATCTGTCAACCAGGGCTCCCTGATCAGACCAGATTAACAGACCCAATCAGGAAGCTCATATTCTGTAGGTCTATCTAGCTGCCCTCATAACAATCACTACAGCCAACGAGAAAAAGAAACTGATGATAAGGACTGTAAGTGGATGAGAACTGGCTGTTCTGAAAGCACATGTCATGACAGGGTCCTCTATCAGTGACCCTGCAGAATTCCCTTGAAGAGGGTGGCTTTTCAATAGGTTAAGAATTTAACTTTTTGTGATAATATTATTAGGAAGTCAGGCATCTATAGGATAGACTTGAAAATTAACATATCTGGGGACCTTACAATGTTGTAGTCTCTTGTTTTAAGACTTAGATGCTACTCTGTCTTACAGGATCATTGTCGACTGAGCTGATTCTGTAGAGTAATATGATTTGTATTCATGTCAAACCAGAAAGATTTGAAATTAAAAGTTCTTTCTCACTGAGTGAAAATAAGTGGTCTCCATGTGTACTTAAGAAGAATTAGGTTCTCTATAGCTTGGTGTTAAGTTTTGACTTTGGCATCTATGAATTGTGAGTCTTGAGTAAATCCACAAACAGTAAGAGGTGTGAATTCCATCTGCAGTTTCTGTATTGGTGTGTCTAGTCAAGGGAAGTACTCCACCCATGGTCACTCAGCTGGGAACTTCTTAGAAATTCAAGGTAATTCTGAGTTTATGCAGAAACAGTAAAGTCACATCATCTTTAGTAGCCAGCTTGGAAGTCTTTTAATGTTCTTTTTACATATTAAGGCAACTACAGAAAATTTTATATGAAATAGAGTCCACATTTAACAAATGATGATGACATTGTTTGGTAAGGCATGACAGCTGCATTATCATCTAAATTAATCCTTGTGTGGTATCAAGTTCAACATTCTCAACACCCTCTGAATAAAGTGGCATTTTGCTTGAATTCTGCACCAAGAGTTAAACAATACAAATTATTTCATTCGGAAAAAAAAATAGTTTGATTAGAAGGTACAGTGTGTAGGGCGGAAAATGCCCACATGGTAATTTGATGTGTTATAACCAGGTGAGAAGGAGTACATTGGATCCTATTACCAACTTTCGCTGTCAACATGATGCTATACTTCTCTCTAATAACAATGCAGTTAACTAATTTTTAGTGTAAAGAGGAAGGAATCAATCACAAAATTTTGAGTTTAGAAAGTTGGTGGTAAGTGAGATAATAAAGATGTGAAGTCAAATATATGGTCTCTAAAGAATCTCTTCAGTTCTATCTCATGAAGTGGGAAATGGCACGAGGCAGAATGACAACAGGCACATGGACACACGAGATGGCCCCTGGACCACTATGTGTAGAGAGACAGCACAGCATACACAGATACTGCCTGAAGCCACCAGGATGCCAGCACAATGCACTCACAACCTAGCTGATTAGTTTAAGGTAGGTGGGGGAGAGAACACACATGAGTAGTGTATACTGCCCGTCGAAGTGTCTGGGTCCAGCCAACACCTTTAATAGAAATGCTAACTGTTTGATATGGATCCAATACAAAGTGTTACTAGCCAGGGCTGCAGCAATCATCCTCCTCAGGAAGGACGATTAGCACCCATTACTACAGTAATGGACTTTTGCGCAGACATTGAAATTGACAATGCTTGTGCTGAAACCGACAATAACCGCACTGAAATTAACAAAAGCTGCCCTGGAACTGACAATGACTGCACCAAAACTATCAACGATTCTGCAATGTTGACAATAAACAAACTATGTTACAAAGACAATGACCTCATCACTGACCTATTATATTACAAAATGTATAAAAGTATCTTGGCATGTGCTCCAGTGGAGTGAAGACTTGCAGCTGACCACTGTGCTGTTGGTGTCTCTCTCTCTCTCTCTCTCTCTCTCCCCCCGGAGCTCCGGTATTTCCTTGTACAATAAACTCTGGCATTGAACCCCGACTCTGAGTCCTAGGTTGGTGATTTTCCCCACAATATGTACATGCTCATGCAAAGTTAAAAGAGGAAATATGTACAAATAATATGATGTTTAGGATCCTTTAGAGGTGACATTGAGGTGCATGGTTTTAATCTGAGTCCACAATTTGTTAGTTCCTGGACTGTCTTCAGTTGTGAATATTGTGGGTTTTTTTATCTTGATTTTAGATGTTTCTCTCCAGTCTATGATGTAACCATGCACTTTTGTTTTCTTCAGATTCGGAGTGAGAGCCTTCTCTAGTCTAGGCTCACTTTGTAATCTAAAATCTTTCTCTCCTGTGCTGCAAAATGAAATGTATATATTTTGTGCCTGCAGAAGGTGTTTTCAGGCTTGATGATTGTACGTGAGCTTCCATCACCAACATATAAATTAGATTAGATTACTTAGTGTGGAAACAGGCCCTTTGGCCCAACAAGTCCACACCGACCCCCCCCAAAGCGCAACCCACCCAGACCCATTCCCCTATATTTACCCCTTCACCTAACACTACGGGCAATTTAGCATGGTCAATTCACCTAACCTGCACATTTTTGGATTGTGGGAGGGAACCGGAGCACCCGGAGGAAACCCACGCAGACGCGGGGGGAATGTGCAAACTCCACACAGTCAGTCGCCTGAGAGTGGGAATTGAACCTGGGTCTCAGGCGCTGTGAGGCAGCAGTGCTTGCCACTGTGCTGCCCATATAAAGATTATCTTAATAGTGTAAATCATAATAGAAGATGAGGGTCTTTTCACACCAACTACTGGTCATTTTCAATACCCTTGGAGAAAACGTTTATAAGCTGACGTTTGTTCAATCCACATTGGCCATCCTGTTTGGGTCAGGTAAAGCCTGGAGTCATTTTAAATAATTGACTTTGGTATAATTTACAAATCTGAATTTTAGATTCAGAGAGCCACACAGATGAAAACAAACCCCTCAGTCTAAATAGACCACAAATCAAACTGGTCCCACTTGCCTGTGTTTGGCCCCTATTATTACTCTAAACCTTTCCTTTCATGTACTTATCCAAATGTCTTTAAAGTGTTGTAACTGCACCCTGCATCCACCACTTCCTCTGACAGTTCATCCCACACACAAACTACTCTCTGGGTCAAAAGGTTGCACCTGATTTCCTTTTTAAAACTTTCTCTTCTCACCTTAAAACTACACCCCCTAATTTTGAACCCGCCCACCCTAGGGAAAAGACATTTGCTACTCCCCTTATCTATACCTCTCCTGATTTTAGAAACCTCTAAAATGTGAATCCTCAACCTACTATGCTCCAGAGAAAAAGGCTCCAGTCTCTCCATCCTATTTTTATCACTCAAACTCTCCATTCCCAACAACATCCTGATAAACCTTTTCTGAATCCTCTCCAATTTAATAATATCCTTCCAATAGCAGGGTGACCAGAATTGTACGCAGTACTCCAGAAGAGACTTCAGCAATTTCCTGTACAAGCCCAACATGATGTCCTGACTCCTGTACTCCAAGATCCAAGCAATGAAAGCAAGCATGCCAAACACTTCCTTAACCACCCTGTCTATCTGTAACACAAATCTCAAAGAATTATGTATCTGAACCCCTCAATCTTTCTGTTTTACAGCATTACCCAGAGCCCTGCCATTAAGTGTATAAGTCCTGCCCTTGTTTGTTGGACCAAAATGCAATATCCCACCTGCCATTCCTCAGCCCATTAACCCAATTGATCAAAATCTCTTTGTAATCTTACATAACCTTCTTTACTGTCCTCATACCACCCAGTTTAGTGTAAAATGCAAACTTACAAACCATGCCTCCTATAATCTCATGCAAATCATTTTCATAATGGACAAACAAAAGTGGGGACAGTTCCGATCCTTGTGGAACACCCCTGATCACAGGCCTCTATTCAAAAAATAACCCTCCACCAGGACCTTCTGTCTCCTACCATCAAGCTCATTTTCCACCCAGTTGGCAAGTTCACCCTGAATCCCATGTGATCTAACTTTACCAATTAGTCTACCATGTGGCACTTTGTCAAAGGCTTTACTAAGGTCAAAATAAACAATGTCTAATGCTCTGCCCTCACCAATCATTTTGGTTACTTCCTCAAAAAACTTAATCAAGCAAGAGAAACATTATTTTTTCCTTGTGAAAAGCCAAGCTGACTATTCCTAAATCAGTCCTAAGCTCTCCAAATGCTTGTAAACCCTACCTTTCTGTATCCCCTCCAACAACTTACCCCCCACTGATGTCAGGCTCACAGATCTATAGTTCCCAGGCTTCTCCTTACAGCCTTTCTTAGAAAAAGGTACAGTAGTAACCACCCTCCAGTCCTCTGGCTCCTCACTCCTGGCTGTAGATGATATAAATATCTCTGCTAGGGCCCTACATTTTTTCCCTAACTTCCCACAACATGCTGGAATACATTTGGTCAGGTCCCGGAGATTTATCCACCTTTGTTTTCTTCAGCACTTTCTCTTCTGTATTATGAACTGTTTTCAAAACATCAATATTTATTTCCCCAATTTCTCTAGCCTGTATTTCTTTCTCCATAGTAAAAAAAACTGACACAAAAATATTCATTTACGATCTCTCCCATCATCTGAGGTTCAAAGCATAGATGACCTCATGAAACTTTAACGGATACTCTCTCAAGCTGCTCTTTTACTCTAAATGTACTTGTAGAATCTCTTTGAAATATCCTTAACCTTATCTGCCAAGACTATCTCATATCCCCTCTTTGCCTCCCTGATTTCCTGCTTAAAAATGCTCCTATACTCTTTATACTCTTCAAGAGATTAATTGGATCTATAGCATCTAAAACCTGAAACATTGAGCTGCCAATCCTGACCTTCCCTCAGCCAAGTTTCTGTAATAGCTATACTGTACCAGTCGCATGTTGTCATACATCATCTGAGTTCATCAGACTGATCTGTAAGACCTCTTGCATTGAAATGAATGCAGTTTAATTCTTTAGAGTTAATGTGTTCTCGGAATTGCTCTTGTCTGCCTTTTCAATTTAACTTCCTCCTTTCTGATTCAGTACCATCCTTATCTTATTACTTTTACTGCTACCGGCCAATTTTTCCAGCTTTCTTCACTTTAACTATTCCCTTGTATGCTTAGAAGTAAAGTGTACCAATTATTTAAAAGAGTGGCCTTACATTATGTTTAATTTCCTTTTAAAGTGACCATATAGATTTATGAATGTGAAATTTCACTATCCATCCCCATTGTTCCTCACACATTTCTTGTGACAAGATGGTCGCTAGGCAACCATTACATTCAATTTTATTCCCTCAACACGGCAAGTAGAGACGTAATAATCATTGTTTCGATTAACCAATAACTTTTACAAAATTCACGTGCCACATTCAAAATGAATCAAACTCTGTTACCCATTTTCAGCTCAATGTAATATCTACAACTTTAAAAAAAAAATAACCTGCTCAGAGATGTTACCTCACAACCTCTGGAGAAAGTGGAACTTAAATCTGGCCTTGCTGGCTTCCAAGTAAAGACACTAACACTACACCACAAGATCCTGATAACGTGAGCTGTATATGTTGTACTTAATGAACAGGCTCAAAGGCTTCAAACCAACATGTCACCCCATAAAAGTTGAACAAATGAATAACCAATAGCGGCAACATTTTCAATAATTTAGGAAGGTAACTTTGCGTTGCAAACAACATCACTTATTAAAATGGCTCTGTCTGAACATATGCATTATAGGTATAGGGGTATAATTATGGATTCACTGCTTGTTTCACCCTGAACTTACTCTCTGCCCAAGTCAATGAGGTGCAAATACAAAGGCTCAACCATCCTGACATCTTCATGCCGACAGATTAAACAAAGATTAATTTGATTGATGATGGGGCTTGCTGAATCTCAAAAGATAGCTCATATTGTAAGCTGCATTTGTAAATTGGGAAAATTATCCATTTCATGCTAGCCATAATGATATCATAAAAACCACTTCGTTATGGAAAATGTTTTATATTTTGTCTGCGAGAGCACACATAGGAACTCATTAATCTCTGAGTTATTGAAGCCAACAGCTCTTTGACATGCTGTCAATTGTGTTACTCTTTACAAGTCATAAGGAGGATTCAGAAGTCCTCATTCTGCATTCTTTGTGTCACTATTGCAGATAACATTAAATGATGAAAAACTTGAACTGTCATGCATATTAAGAACTTTGACTTCTGTAGTTCAATCTTTGTCCACCTCACAAATAGCCTACATTTCCAGTCTAACTGTAACATATAGGGTTTAATTAAAGCACTGTCATGTGTGTTCGTTAGCTTGGGTGGCTGGTTTGGAATGCAGAGTGATGCTAAGTTTCTGACATTCAATTTCTGCACTTGTTGAAGTTACCATGGGAGGATTTCCCTTCACAGCTCCATCCTTTGCTTAAGATGTGGTGATCCTCAGGTTAATCCTCTTTCTAATGAGACAGTGGGACTGTGGTGAACTTGCTTTGAATTAAAACATTAAGAAAATATTTTTTGGTTTCTTATTCCCAAGTAAATAATTCAGTTGCATTTGAAATCTGTTTGATTGCACTAATATGAAATAATCGAACTTGCACAACGTGGTGTGCAGAATTTTAAGGTTTAGTCTCTCGTAAAGATTTGTTGATGCAATGATCTACCTCCATTGCCATTTACTTATTTGCAGGTAGGTATGAAAGCATCAATATGGCATCAACAAGTGATGACATCACCATTTAGTTTCTAAAGAAGAAATATTTCAATAAAACGCATTCTCATTCCACATTTTGTCACACTCTTTGTCTGTTCAAAGTGATATAACACAGGAACCATTTAACACACTTTATGTGGCTGTGATAGCCAGAATTGATGCGTGTTCAGGGCTGTATATTGCATTGTCTTCTCAAGATGAACAAGGATAAGTTTTTGACTTATCCAACAACCAATTATATTTGTTAAGAAACTGTAGTCATGGGTTATATACATGGAAAAGTGCCATTTTTCTACTAATTACACCTAAGGACGAAGGAGAATGTACAGACAATAACACTACTTGCCCTAATATTATTATGCTGCTCCTGAACAACAGGTGAACAAGTCAAGTCCACTTGCTTGGTCTGAGCCCTGACTGATCAAATTAACCTGAAGCACATGACGGGGATAAGGAATGCTTTGCAGTGTACTGTAATTGCCATGCCTGCAATTTTAACTTTGCCCCATTCTAATCAAATTAACCTTTTCCCCTTTAAATGTTGGCACATATTCAAAACAATAAATCCCTGAGTTTAGAGTATCATGTGACATTTGATGCATTTGTTGATTACAGTGATGTGTTATCACAGATTTTTGCACTACTCCCTAAATGTAAATCAATGCAAACTTAATCCAAGCAAAGACTCCATTTCAAACTATGAGTCTTTCTACATTTTTACTTAAGTTACAATCCTAATGTTTGACTGGGTGGAGTGAGGAGACTCACTTTCCTTATCATTTGTCAGAGAGGCAATCTGCAAATCTAATCCTGAGAAGCTTTATCGTTTGTGTGTGGTAACATCCATTTATTTCTCCTTATTACTGAGAATCGAACACTATGTGCTGAATAACTAGAATTGTCATGAGTGTAAAGATCATTACCTTCTACAATTCATTCTTCTCTCACAACTTTCAACTCACAGGAACAGTGGCCTTCTTGTTAACTGTCAACTGAAGGAAATTCTTTACTCCCTTCTTTGAGCTGCTGTGAGAGAGATTTCTGGCAATACTCTGCAATGCTCCAAAAACCCTGAGCTAGATCACCGAGATACGAGCATAAAATCAAATCTAAGATTATCTTTTGATATGGACGTATATCTACTGGCAACTTAAATGGGAGTAATTTCAAAATCCTCTCAAATTCTATAAACTTTTCATTTCAGTGGGGATATATTTTATATTAACAGTCTGTCTTCAATCTATTTGTTGATGGAATTGTATTCTTAAGGGGTTATCTTCAATTTTTTTTAATATGCTCATGGACAGGCAGGAGCATGGCATTATTTATTGTCCAGTATGGCAGTCTTGCAGGCATGCAATCCATCACATCAAGAGCTTCATGTCGGTCATTCCAGGTAGGTATATAGGGCTTATTTCTTTGAAGGACCCCATCAGAGTTTTACAACAATCCATCAGTTTTGCTGGTCCAGTCTACAAATTACCGAATTTACTGAATTCAATTTTAGAAATTGCCCAGGTGGGATTTGAACGTGAGTTGTTTGTCCAGTGCTATAATAACTGAGACATAAATTCAGTCATTACATCCGATGTACAGCTAGCTTTCTTCAATAGTGCAGCAATAAAATGGTAGTAAAGGTAACAGCATGTGCTATAAACAAAAGATAAGTCTCGGTATTGCCCCAGTCATAGTTATTTTACAGTTTACATTCCTTTTGCTCAATCATGGGATGCAGGTATTACTGACCAAGCCTGGTCTTTATTGTCTGTCCCTGATTGGCCTGGAACACTTAAGAGTCCAACATATTGCTGTGGATCTGGTGTCACACTGTAGGCCAGACAAGTTAAGGTTGCTAAATTTGCTTCCCTTAAGGACTTTTGTGAAGCAGATAGAGATTTATTTTTCCCCCCAACAACGGCTTCATAATCATGATCAGAATCTGAATTGCAGATTTTAAACATTGAATTCAAAGTCCACCATGGCAGGATTCAAACCTGTCTCCTCAGAGCATTTTTCAACAAATAATTTAGCGATAACTCCAGAAGGCCATTGTCTCCCCTACTTCAATTCACTTTCCCAAGGCAGATCCAGCACATGCCGACACGAAGTCCACTACAAGTAGGGTGCGAAGGCAGGTCCTGATCCATCCCAGTCAGCAGGAGAATTGCACTCTAGACTTACAGTGTGGGTCAGTGTAAATCAATCTAATCTAAAAAAAACTCCAGCTGTCCAAGTAAACAGGCTGACCAAAGAGTCTGTGACAACATGTGCTTTTATTTGCAAATAATACTCCTGAGGTTTTGCACAGTCATGACAAAGCTTCCAATTTCTTTCTAAAACGTGGCTGATCAGAATTGTCTCCCATTCTTGCTGTCTGCCATTGGTGTATTTTGGAAGACGTTCTAAAAGAGAATTCAACTTTTTTTTAGTTGTATTATAAACATAACCGTGCCAACGTTTAAAAAAAAGTTAACAAAGGTTCATTCTCACAGAGAAGAACTTTGGTAGGATTGGGGTCTGCAGCATCACAATGCAACTTTAGAACATATGGGGAAAAGGCTATTACCCAGCATTAGAGGCCGAAGTGAGGTCAAACAAAGGTCTCAGGTGGAACTATAAGAAGCAGTGTAGACCATTCAGTCCCTCAAGCCTGTTTGTCATTCAGTTAAGACAAGGCTAGTCTATATGCCACATTATATACATCTATCTTTTCATAACTTTACAAAATCAAAATCATTGAATCTAACAATTTCAAAGACGTGAATTACCCAAATAGCCACAATCTTCAGGACAGAGATTTCCAAAGCAGTGTTAACCCTTGTGCAAAAACTACTTCCAAATGTAGCATTTATGAAAATAATAATGATGCAACTAATGATGTATCTCTGGCAGCAGTAGGAAACAATAAGAGAAGGTATTAGACTGGAATGAACATAGAAAGACAGACATTACACCGGAGAGCTGAACTGAGTAACATGTAATGTACAGATGTAAATAAAAATGTGGTACAGAACATCAGGACTGAAAACACCTCATCTGAAGGCAAAAGAGCTCATAGACATAGGCACAGCTTATGTATGAACACCCACAATCCGGAAATACTTGGGACAAATATCTACAGAGAAACCTTGATTATCTGAACCAGATGAGCGGGCACATTTTTGTTCGGATAATTGATTATTCAGATAATCGATTTGACCTTAAACAAGGGAATACATACTGATCTAATGCTGTACTCTACCAGAGAGATTGTTTAAATCTGTAATTTTGATGAGTCTGCTAATTAAACAAACTAACCTGTGCATTCTGCAAATTGCAGGTTAAACCGAGAAGGACTAAACCCTTACCATCATATAAATATATGAAATCCCAGCATTAAGCAAGGACCCGAAAAGCTTTTACAGTCACAAGAGCAGAGGTCAGTTTCTGTGAACTCAGTGCTGCAATAGAAAGACAGAAGTACAGCCTCGCATATATGTTTACTTTCTCTGTCTTTTTTATGAACAGCCCAGTAAAGGGATCGGAATAAAGCACTTACTTTTGCAAAGGGCTGTGTAACTAACCCTTACGTAAAACAAAATCCAGTCACTGTTGCTTGAGGTACTTGTGTTTCTTTGTTTTTTTTGTCAGCGTTTTCACATGTTCTTCAGTACAGGTAATCCAAATTCACTTACCTCTTTGATGTAATGTTTTTATGAGACCTTGACATCTTGTTCGGATAATCCAAAATTCGAATAATTGATATTCAAATAATCGAGGTTCCTCTGTAAATGTCGTGGTCAGTGTATTATATTTAAGCAAAGAATGTAGCATGGTAGTAAGCAAAGGAGCAACATCCAGAGTTATAATCTGAAGGTAAGAATTTGAAACCTGTGCACGCGTCAGTAAAAACTGGGAAAGGAGAAGACTTGGAAGGTGAGGAAATCTTGGAGAACTTTGAAGTCAATCCGTGAACTGACAAAACTCTATAGAGTGACAACACTGAAATGGAACACTTCCACTGCTAAAAGGGAAAACCCATATATTCATCCAGTTTAATAAGGCATAATAATCTATTGCAGGCTGTACGAAGACATATAACCATAGAGAGGGAAGCATTGCCTGTTACGTGGGGACGTGAAAAGTACGCAGGTTGTGTCACTGGATTAAATTTCCAGATCTAGGTTGTTCATAAGCTATTGGTATCATCATTGGGTCAAAATAATTTACAAAAAGGCCTCTACACACTCAAAACTTTAGGCTTAGACTGTTGTGATGCAACTCGACCATCTCCTAAGTACAAGTAATGGCCGGTACACCTTTTAAGGGTAGCTGTATATTAGATTCCTTAGAGCGTGGAAACAGGCCCTTTGGTCCTAAAAGTCCACACCCACCCTCAGAAGAGTAACCCACCCAGACCCATTTCCCTCTGACTAATGTGCCTAACATTATGGGCAATTTAGTATGGCCAATTCACCTAACCCGCAAATCTTGGGTCTGTAGAAGGAAACCGGAGTACCTGGAGGAAACCCATGCCAATATGCGTAGAATGTGCAAATTCCACACGGGCAGTCGCCCAAGGCTAGAATTGAACCTGGGTCCCTGGCGCTGTGAGGCAGCAGTGCAAACCATTGAGCCGTCCCTGTCAAACAACCAAAATCTTATACGACAACAAAGATAGAAATTGCTGGAAAAATTCAGCACGTCTGGCAGCATCTGTGGAGAGAAAGTGGAATTAACATTTCAAGTCCAGTGACCCTTAATCAGAACTTAATCTTATTCTTGTAGAGGAAGCAGGGACTTATTTTACCAGAATGACCAACATTATCCCATCAACTGATGGAAAACTCATAGAAATTTGTGCAGTTCAAAATATTGTAAAGTAAAACACAAAAGTCAGAAAACTTCACTTGTAAAATATAGTCCAATATAGACAAAGAATACTGAAAAAGTACTGTAATCAGAAACAAAACTTGACACGACTAGAAGATTTACAGGTGTTATGACGAAAGAATAATAATGAGGAAAAAGCAATATATAAAGATTACATGACAAACATCTAGGGATCACAAAATGCAGAGCAAGAACACAGCAATCAATATGGGGACCAAGCATTTCAGAAGAAATGTTGGGTTAAACTTTCTTATGACAGACATGAGCTATCAACAGTCAAATGCCAACTGCTCACAATCTACAGAACAATTGTTTTCCTCAAGATTTACAGAAAGGTCATGGGAAAAACTTGGAATGGATCAGTTTGACTTCAAAAAGAAGATGCATTTAGTTCTAGTCAACAATCATTCGAGGTGGAATTGAAGTGACAAGATTTCTTCAACCATAGAAGACAGATCAGATTACTGAAAATAATCTTCATGATACATAGTTTCCATGAATAATTAAAATAGTTAAAGAACCTCAGTTTATAAATGAAGGTTTCAGGAACTTCACTTCAGAGGCAGTAGTACAAGGATTTCTACTCTACCCTTAGTTGAATGGAGAAGCAGGCAAAGTGGTCAATAACATCAAGTCACTGATTCATCAGAATATAAACTGGGAATTATTTCTCCTCAGTATCAACACCATTGAATGATCATTTCTCACTGGAGAAATAGTTCATGGGAAAAGGTTAGTAATGGTGTCAAATATAATCTCAGGTTAAATATAACTTTTTTAAACAATCACGCCAAGGTAAAGCTAACAACTAGATTGCTACAAATCTAAACCCAGCTTGAAGATATTGTCAACTTTACAGCCAAGGATAAAAAGTCTGGTAAAGAGGCAAGAAGTCAGAAACTAAAGTCATCTGCGAAGCATATGAACCAAACATCATAACATTAGAAAACCTGAAGATATAAACAGGAGGATCAGGAAGATATTGACTGTACTTAAGCTGAGATGAAAGCAAAAGCTGCAGGCAAAGGAACAGTCACTTCCAGATGCAGTAAGAAGTCAGGCAAGAGGAAAGGAGGAACGCTGGCATGCGCTACATGAATCGTGCTAGGTTGCATCAGTCCTCTATCTCCAGAGGACGGAGGAATATTATATAGACTGGTTTGGTTATCTTCCATTTATGTTCCTAACTTTACTTGGTAAATTGCATTTTTAAAAAAAATAACCATTTGTTATTTCTTGCTGTTTTAAAAGAAGTGAGACTGAATCTGATTGTCATAGTATGTGGGACAGCCATAAACATACTACATCGGTTCATGAAGGACCGTGTACGAGAGTTCCAGATATGCTATAACACCATCATTCTTGCGTTGAAATCAAGCAAACCAGATCAGTTTGGGCAGTCAGAATTCCTGAATATTTTGACCTGAGTGTGGTTTGGGTCTTAAGCGGGTGAGATAGGTTCGAGATGGTGAGAATGATATGCAGAACTATATTAATGATTACATAAAATATGTAAGCAATTAAATGTAAAAATAAAAAAAGCAAATGAAGAGAAATGTGGGTGGGGGGAGGAGGCGATGTAGCATGATGGTATATTCAAATGATGATCATGTAACTGATGATGGGTAAGAGAAATCAAAAGAAGACATCAGACTGTAAAGAGAGGTCTTGGACTCTATGCTACAGAGCGGTACTTAGTAATCCGCAATGTACAGATGTAAATAAAAGACTACAACAGGAGTGGAAGAACTTTACTTGTAGATAAGCAGCCAGTAGACACTGCGTATGTGGAGATATTCCAGCTCCAAAGATATTAAGATGCTGATCTGTGCTTTTCCAGCACCACACTTTTCGACTCTGATCTCCAGTATCTGCAGTTCTCACTTTGTTCCAGAGATATTAAGGACAAGTATCTAAATCTGCTGGCAGCGGCATTAGATCAATGCAAATAATAATTGATTTCTCTTTCAGAAGGGAATATAAGCTATTCAATCAGTCCCCATAATTTAATCCTCAAAGAGCCGGCATAATTTCATGAAAGATAAACCAAAGAACCACAGATGCTGGAAATCAGGAACAAAACTTCCAGTGAATCCATCCTCCCCTTGACTAACACCAATATACGCATCTTGATACCTGGTGCCATAAAAGAATGTAAAATGCTCGATGGGGTCTGATGGACTGTATATTAAAGTGTAGAAATAGCCATTTTGAGAAACAACATTGTTACCATGCAACAAACTAAGTAGGTAGGAGTGTTCATTTTTAGTTGGTTAGGATTTCCCATAATGTTTCTTGAAGCCCCTTAGTTTTGAGTCAGAGATAAACATACTGCTTCTGATTTGATTTGTTGCTGTCCCATATACCGAGATACAGTGGCAAGTACTGTTTTGCATGCCAACCAGACAAACGTATTTTACCCAAATCAATCAGGATAATAGAACAGAATACAGATTATAGTGTTACAGTTATTGAGAAGGTGCAGACAAAGATCGACTCTAATATATGAGCGGACTCTAATATAACTTTGATAACAACAGGGAACAAACTATTCTTGAATCTGTTGGGGTTTTCAAACTTTTGTCTCTTCTGCTTGATAGAAGAGGATTTAAGAGTGTGTAACCGGGTGGAAGGCACCTTTGATTATATTGACTGCTTTCCTGAGACAGCAACAAGTATAGAGTCATTGGAAGGAAGGTTGGTTTTCAGCATGGACTGGGCTGCATTCACAACTCACTGGTCTACATTTCCAACTCATTCTCCCATTCACAGCAAGCCATTTCAATTACAATCAGGCAGAATCTTTAAAGCAGAGGGAAGAATTGTTGTTTAGCACAAGGACTTATCACATCATGTAAGACTGCAAGAGAAAATGATAATAACAACGAAACCACTCCTGGAATTCTCTCTGTTCATCATGCTCACATCAAATCATTCAGAACAGATATTAGTTTGGGGCTCATCTCAGCCCCTGGTAAATCATCAATGAATGCTCTATCACAAGAACACTCAGGGGGTCCTTGTGCACATCACAGGATTGTCAACTCATATTGTATTGCTCACTGTGGCTCCATGAGTGATTTCCATTTCTTTTACAGCATGATGGAAGTTAGAATGATTAACCTTAAGCTATAGGCTGTCAGTGAAGATGGAATTTACTAGTTATTTCCTTCCATTTACAGGTAGGAAATTCACTAGGGAAGAAGACTATTTATCTGGAAAATAGATATATACATGTTTTAAATCTTCCTCAATAGATGAGAAGTTTATTCACGTGAGTAATGGTATTACATATTCAAAGAAACATGAACTAAGAAGTAGCAGGAAGCAATTGTTCCATTTAAGACACCATTTCATTTAATTTACTCCTTTTTACAAAAGGGTAATGTTTGAATATAAAATGCTTGAATATTATTGTACTTATGTTCAACTTCTGTAACTCACAAGACTTTCCCCACATGGCCTGTTTGTGATAAAGCTGATTTCGTTTTTATTCACCCATGGGATGTGGCTGGTCAGTATTTATTGCCCATCTCCAGTTTCCCTTGTGAAAGTGGTTTTGAGCTGCCTTCTTGAACCACATTAAAAATCACACAACACCAGGTTACAGTCCAACCTATAACCGGAGGGTTGCTCCTTCATCATCACCTGATGAAGGAACAGCACTCTGAAAGCTAGTGCTTCCAAATAAACCTGTTGGACGATAACCTGGTGTTGTGATTTTTTAACTTTGTACACCCCAGCCCAACACCGGCGTCTCCAATTCTTGAACCACTGCAGTCCATGTGATATAAGTAGACTCACGATGGCCTGAGGGAGGGAATTCCAGTATTTTGACCCAGCGACAGTTCTATATTTCCAAGTCAGGATGGTGAGTGGAGGGAAACTTGCAAGGGGTGGTGTTCTCATGCACTTGCTTCCTTAGATGGAAGTGGTCGTGGGTTTGGAAGGTGCTGTTGACAAATCGTTAGTGAAATTCTGCAGTTCATCTTGTAGATGGTACACACTGCTGCTACTGAGAATCGATGGTGGAGGGAGAATAAAATAGGATAACAATTTATTGTCACTTGTCCATGTATTACAAATACAGTGAAAAGTGTTTAATTTGCCATTCTCCAGCACCTATATTAATAACAGAAATCATATATTTAAAAAATTAAGACAAAGTCCATCTTTGTTCAGCTCACGGCTCATGAGTTCTCAAGATTGAGGAAATGACAGGAACCACACTCTTCACCAGAAAGCTAACTTTGAAGCCATCGGGGCTGTTGGGATCCTGGACTGGGAAGATGTCTCAGATGCTGCCTCAGGGACCCACCTGGTCACTAAAGCTGCCACTGAAACAGGCTGTCACACTGGACCTTTGGGATCCCAGGACAGAGGTGTCCACAGGCACTGCCTCAAGGAATGCCAGGCTGAGCCTACCACACTGCTGAAGCTGCTAAAGCACTATACCAAAGGCCTCACCGGGACACGGCACCAATGGCCACAAGGAAAGGACTACACCACCTTCACCCCTGCAGTAGCCTTCCTGAGCCATCCTTCCTCTAAAGAAGGTGCTAAAAGAAGGTAACATACATAAATAAAAAGAATACATAAAGGAAGTGGATGCAGTGCTGATCAGGCTGGCTGCTTTATTCTGGATGGGGTCAAGCTTCTTGAGTGCTGTTGGGGCTTCACCCATCCAGGCAAGTGGGGAGAACTCCATCACATTCCTGACTTGTACTTTGTAGACAATGGGCAGGCTTTGGCGAGTCAGAGGGAGAGTCACTCACTGCAGTATTCCTTGCCTCTGACCTGCTCTTTAGCCACTGTATTTATATAGAGGCAAAGAGATGTACAGCAGGGAAACAGACCCTTTGGGTCCAACTTGTCCATGCAAACCCAGATATCCAAAATTAATCTAATCCCATTTGCCAGCACTTGTCCCATATCCCTCTAAACCCTCCCTATTCATTTCCCCATCCAAATCCCTTTTAAATGTTGTAATTGTACCAGCCTCCACCACTTCTTCTGGTAGCTCATTCCATACACACACCACCCTCTGCATGGAAAAGTTACCCCTCAGGTCCCTTTTAAATCTTTCCCTTCTCAGTCTAATTTTGGGCTCCCCCACCCCAGAGAAAAGACTTTGTCTATCTACTCTGTCCATGCCCCTCATGATTTTATAAACTTCTATAAGGTCACCCCTCAACCTCTGATGTTCCAGGAAAAAGAGTCCCAGCCTGTATGTTGAGTCCAGTTGAGTTTCTGGTCAATTGGAACCCCAGAATGTTGATAGTGGGAGATTCAGTGATGGTGACACCATTGAATGTTAAGGGGCAATGTTTAGATTATTTGTATTTGGAGGTGGTTATAGCCTGGCATTTGTACGGTGCAAATGACCAGGGCTGAGAAGGTCCCTGGTCTCCAATAGCCATCTGTGAGCTTGCAGTCTGGAATGTTTCTAACCTACCGAGCTGGGTAGTCATTACAGTGAGGGGCTCATCAGATTGTACTCCCATGCCTTAATATTCCAGAAAGGTGTCAGTATCTGAGCCGGTTAGTGGGGTATACTGGAGGCAGCTTTGCTGATATTTCCTCTAAAGCTACAGTACTCCCACCATCAGGGAAAAAGTGAGGACTGCAGGTGCTGGAGATCCAGAGTCTAAATCAGAGTGGTGCTGGCAAAGCACAGCAGGTCAGGCAGCATCTGAGGAGCAGGAAAATTGATGTTTATGGCAAAAGCCCTTCATCAGGACTGTAGGTCCCACCCTCAGGGGTCAAGAAGGTGAATGAAGGGGGAGGAGGCCATTTCTCCATAGAGCAGATGGAAATGTTGGTGGTACCTGCAAGACAAAAAGAGAGAGAGAGAGAAAGAGAGACGGATTGGATTTGGTTAGAAGTGATACTCAATGAATGATACTGACAGTAGGGTTAACAGGAACATTGCAGTAGAATGAAGGGGAGGACATGCTTGGTTGACAAGATATGGATGGCTCCATGCCATCATGCCATCCCCATTGGCGTGGTTCTGGTCTTCTCTTGAGGGATAAGGAATCCCTCCTTGTGCAGGATGAAGAGTCCAATGTTGGGTAACTTTCCACCCATATGGGCTCTTTATGCACAATGGTGGGCTGTCTTCATCTAGATTGAGTGACGGAGGTGGGGATTTAGTGGGATGAAGGTAGGCAACACCACTATAGGGTTGATGTAGGTGGTGAGGTATCTCTAGAGAGTGAGAAAGCAGCACAGGAGCCAAACTGAGTCAATGGATTGGATAGGGTGGAAGTGAATGACAGTGATCTCTTGATTCATGAGTAGCCACCTGATGGCCATTTGACAAGGTGAGCGAGTGGTGGGCTTTAGTCAGTTACTTGACATAGTATTGATGACCAGCACTCTAAATATGGAACATTAACAGGGGACAGAAGGGGAGGAGAGGGCGAGAAGATCCAGGAAATTGAGCTATGTCACCTCCTTGGGAGAAGATCAGGAGTTTCCCTGCATCAGCCTGAAGGAAGAACAGAAGCTGTTGATGCCAATGCCACCAAAGACTACCAGAGACCACTAGTAAAGAGCTTAGGACAATTTGGACATGGGAGCGTGTTGCCTCCACTCCAACTACAGATCACTCCGGGATTCGTAGAGTATTCTCATTTGTCACGGGTCGTTTATTTCTTTTTTTTTGTCTAATTAACTGATGTACCATATGGTAAGCTGCAGCTTCTCAACAAACTATCAGAAAATTGTGATACATCATCAACTGCATATGTTAGGTAATTGTGATCATAAACCCTGCCCCCGAACATCAACACAGTGTTAGAGCGTCAGTGGTAGCTGCCTGTCACAAATATGATGCTGCCAATATAATTGCACTGCGATTGTACATACTGCTCACACACCTCTGACAGAACTTGTTCAGTTGAGACTTGCCTCCCTTCTGAGCAGTCACTTTCTCCCTCCAACTCCGCTTTCCGTCCCCTCTCCCCTAGTCCTCGCCCCGGAGTGAGTCAGGGCGAGAAACCAAGAGGGAGATGGAAAAGTGGCTGAGTCAATATGAGTGACTGGTCATCACTTCAAAAACCTAATTTCTTTGAGATAAAAGTGTATCATGCTGTGCTGGTGCTGATATGCATAGAGTGTGGTGGCATCACTGGTGAATGCACAAACATAACCTGAAAGTCCTGAAGAAGGGTTATACCCGAAACATTGACTTCTCCTCCTGCTGTGCTCTTCCAGCCTCCTGCCTGTCTGAAAAGACTGAGGTGGCTTTGATTTAATGTTTCACCTGGAATACCTCCCAAAAGTGCAGTTCCCTCTCTGTCCAGCAATGGAATGTCAGCTCTTAAACTTGGCTCTTGGAGAGAAACTTGAGCCCAGAACCGCAAGATTTCAGAAGCATGTCTACTACTATGAATGATGGTACAGTCCTTTCTTTTTCTAAGTTTAGTTGCCCTTTTTCAAAGTCATGTGCTCCTTCTTGCATCCACCAACCTGTCAACTCTGCATTTAGAAATGTAGAAGTCACATTCTCAGTTTAACATCCAAAGTTTCACTTGCCACATCATGCTGACTTTGGCAAATGAGAGTCTCGGAAACTATGAAGCTGAAATTATTTTCAGACAACCACTTAGACCAAACACACTGATATGGATAAGCTTACAAATTTTGTCAAAGTACATAGCATCAGTTACTGTTATGCACTTAAGCAGGAAGTTTTAAATCCCTGCACTCCACCCCCCCCCCTCCCCCCCACCCTCGTCTTAAGTTTAAGTGGATGAACATCTGTACATCGCCAGTCAGCTGGAGTTTGGGAGCAAACCAGTTCAACTGCTTATTTCTTCTCACAATGTCACAGTGCTATGGCTGAAAATGGAATCAATTTTTTGCTCTGCAAATTCAGAATGATCTCCAGTCCAAGTGTGAAGGCACAGCCAAGCTTGGATGCATTGCCATAATATCTGTAACACAGCTTAGAACAGGAATCCCAATCTGGTACATCCATTTCTCAAGTGCCAGCATTCACGGCAGCTTCGAAGCAGAGTGTTGCAGTAGAACTAGCCCCTCATTTAAACAAAGCAGACTGAAGTTCAAGCCAGTTAGTTCCTCCCTGATTGATTTACAGCAGTGTAAAATGGCACCTCAGAGACTCTCCAAGAATACCAGAATATTGGTGAAGGACAGCCTTAATAATAAGGAAATAATATGACTACTGCAAGGCACCAATAAAATATTTTCCCACTTTACAATCCATAAAATGGTAATAAATGTCCGAAGAGCATATTAAGATTATAAAAAGGTTTGAATGGGCCAATTGAGTGCATTTGCTTCTATTCATGGGAGAGAGTGAGACCAAGGGCCATGAATATAACATGACCACTATTAGATCCAGTAAGGAACTCAGAAGAAATTTCTTCATTCAGTGAGTTGTTAAATTATGGAGCTCCTACCACATGGAATAGTTGATGTGAGCAGGATAGGCACATTTGAAGGAAAGCTGGATAAGCATGTGAGAGAAAAAGAAATAGAAGGTTAATAGGTTAGATAAGCTAGAATGGGATTGTGTGGACAATTGAATTAGGCTTTGACTTGTTTGTTCCTGTGCTAACTTCTAATTGATTCAAAGTACTATGTACACAATGTAGAAATTCACTTTGTCAATTTTCTTATTATTAACAGATGAAGCTTAATATTTTATTTAAATTGTGTTTTATTAAAACATTACAGCTAGTAATAAATGAGAAATAAATATCAAAGGTGAATTCCCTAGGAACTCTCCCTTTCCAGCCTCATAATTATGGTGAAAGCCACACAAACTCACCCCACATGTGGTAATGTCAAACATTCACCGAGGCTGCAAAAGGCAATGGGAGAATCCTAAAGAAGTTCAACCCAGAGATGCTCAACAGGTTAGACACAGGTCAGTGCTGTGATATGTTCTATAAAGCACAATAACGCTACTTCAGCAAATGTTTGGTAAATCTGAATTCCAGGCGTATGGACTAATAATGTAAAGAACTGGAGTTCGAAATCTCACTGTGACAATTTACTCATTTGTATTCAGATTCTTTTTTAAAAATGAGGCCAGGAAAAATCTGACATTGAGAAAGACCATTGATTTGGTTGTTGAGTTACCTAAAAATCTATCTGAATCACTAACGTCCTTTCAGGACGGGAATTGACCATCTTTACCCAGTCTGAAATCCAAATTCTCACTGATATATTTGACGTGTTAGCTACTTTCTGAGGAAGCCTAACAAACCAACTTTGCATCAGAACAAGGGAACAGAAAGTGAGTTATAGATTCCAGTGATGCCAATGCTCAAGGAATGAAGGCTTGAAGAAGAATTACTCCATAGATGGAATGGAGTTTCCAGAAATGTATCTTTTGAAATGAGGGGGCAAGTCTGTTTGAAAAGTTGTCAGCAAGATGTTTCTGACTGTGAGACAGTTAAGTATCAACCGGGGTAACTCTTGGTCTCTGACTCTCAGATAGAGTCGTAGAGATGTACAGCTTCGGTCCAACTCGTCCATGCCGACCTAATCTAATGCCATTTGCTGGAACTTGGCCCATATCTCTCTAAACCCTTCCAATTCATATACCCATCCAGATGTCTTTTAAACATTGCAATTGTACTAGCCTCCACCACTTCCTCTGGCCGCTCATTTCATACACGCACTATCCTCTGTGTGAAAAAGATGCCCCTTAGGTCTCTTTTATATCTTTCCCCTCTCACCGTTAAGCTATGCCCTCTGGTTCTGGACTCCACCCCACCCCCCCCACCCCTGCACTCCCCACCCAGGGAAAAAAAACTGTCTATTTCCTCTATCAATGCCCCTCATGATCTTATAAACCTTCAGCCTCAGATGCTCCAGGGATACCAGCCCCAGCCTATTCAACCTCTCCCCATAGCTCAAATCCTCCAACCCAGGCAACATCCTTATAAATCTTTTCTGAACCCTTTCAAGTTTCACAATATCCTTCTGATAGGAAGGGGACCAGAATTGCATGCAATATTCCAACAGTGGCCTAACCAAAGTCCCGTACAACCACAACATGACCTCCCAACTCCTATACTCAATACTCTGAGAAACAAGGGGGCATACCAAATGCCTTCTTCACTATCCTATATATCTGCGACTACTGGCAGAATCATTCCTTCAAGTAGACAAACTCTAACCTTGCTGGTACAATTGTTGGACAGAATTAATTAATGCAAAGTATAACAGATAACAGTAATGTGCCTGACAATATGTACAAAAACTATAATTTCTACATGTATGTGGAGTGCAGTCTATTACCTGTTTTGTCCTCCTTCCTTCTCCTTCATGCCATTCATTTATGGAGTGGTCCATGAGCAGAGAGCAGTGTATCGCTTGAAGTACAAAAATATTACTTGGCTGCATCTCAATGGATTACTGTAGCTCATTTTCATTTGTCAGAATAGCTGGTAAATTGATCATTTTTTCCTGGTGATCAGTATTTATAATCTGTTATTTGTAAATTTGGCACTGTGTTTATTTTTTATCAAAAGAACCTGAGTGCTGCTCCTCATGGGTCTGTTCCTGGTTAAAGTAGCCATCAGCAGATGCAGGCAATGAGTTGTGGAGGCGATGGGATCGTAATCCTTAATCGTCAATGTTGCCTCCACAATTGTATCCTCGATCTGACAATCTTGGAGCGGAGAAGCATCCAACATGCCTTGAAACTTTCAGAGATAAGTAGACACTATTGGACAGCATTGTCCCTTGCAACAACACTTCATCTTTTCCCTTGCTGTTCCCTTTTTAAATTAGTTTTTGTTGCACTACCCTAATGGTCAGTGTTCATTACTTGATAATACAATGATGAGTCTCATTTGAGGTTGGATACATTATGTATACTGCATAAGGAGTTAATATATCTATATATATACATACAAACAGCAGGCTGTTAGTTTCTGCACCGGTTGAGGGTCTGAAAGGTAAAGTTGAAAACCTATGTTTGTACGCTACTATAGATTTATAATTAAACTGTCATAAATCTCTGAAAACTTCTGCACTTTTCCCTGCATGGGCGGAGGTAGGTGGGGGCAGGGGGGAGGGGTGGGGTGTGGGTTCTGGATATGCAAAACATGACTGGGTGTTGTGCCAAAAAATGTATTGCTGGAAAAGCGAAGCAGGTCAGGCAGCATCCAAGGAGCAGGAGAATCGACATTTCAGGCATAAGCCCTTCTTCAGGAATCCCACTTTTCTGGCAGCACATTTTTCAGCTCTGATCTCCAGCATCTGCAGTCCTCACTGTCTCCTGGGTGTTGTGTCAGATGGGTGAGAGAGTACAATAACAACATTTAAAAGGCATCTGGATGGGTACATTAATGGGAAGGGTTTTGAGGGATGTAGGCCAAATGCTGGTAAATGGAACTAGATCAGTTTAAGATATCTGGTCAGCATGGGTGAGTTGGACTACAGGGCCTGTTTCCGTGCTGTACAGCTGTATGACTCTATGGTGCCAGGTAGATGACATATGTTGTGACTGATATTTGGGAGTCTATGCAAAAGGTAAATGGGTGAAGGCTTACTGTAGCTTGTGGCTGTCAGATTCAAGGAAGGTGGGGTCTGTGAAGTCTGCTCCAGTCAATAGGGTTTTATAAAGTTGGTGGGGTAGGGTGGAGCAGGGCTGGGTCAATTTAAGGCTGAGGGAATGGGAATGGGATGTTCCATGTTGGGTGGAGGGGTTGTCAGGGGAAGGTGTTGGGTTCATGAGGAATTAGACGACAGTTCTGGAGGTTCTTCTGGGAGGGATCAGTACTGCGAGGGGTCTAGGATAAGGTTTGTTGGATTGGGTCAGGTCTGTGGTTTCGGGGTGAACGGAGTTCGGGGAAGGCTGGAGGGATGGAGAGTTAGGGGTGTCATGTCAGGTACAGTGGATGTTATGGTCATGGTGGGTGAGGGAGTCAGTGGGTCAGATTCACTGGTGATTGAAAGTTGGTGTGGAGATGTGCTTGATGTCCACTGGGGATGCCAATGGTTGGAGCTGGATGTTAGATCAGGGCTTCAGTCAGATCTGGTGAGATTGTGGGATCAGATGTTTGTGGGGGGTTGGGATGCACTCAGTACTTATTTGATGTGACGGGGGGAGGTCAGTTTCATCGTAATCCAGTACTTAGAGCAAGTTTTAATGCATCTAACATTCCATGCTTGACTATTTAGACAAGTCAGTCAGGACCCTCCAGAAGTTTTGAATCTCAGCCAGAGTTGGGCAATATTGTGGATGATGATTGGCATGGGAGGGTCAGTAGAGAATCGATGGACCAAATTGCCTCTTTCTGCACTGCGGGGATTCTATTATGTCCAATAGAAGTTTCAACTTCCTGAACAACTCCCATGGAATTAATGCACTGCTACTTCTGAATTCTTCTGACATAGAACTCCAGTCTATGTTGGTTCCATAACGAGCTCCCTATCAGAAGATTTGAATCATTACTTTAAATGAAAATTGAAAAAAATATGAATTTGATGTCAATATCAATGCAACATGAATGAGGGACTTCTGTGTGATAAAAATGTTGTTAATCTTTTGAAGTTTCCATGCATCCGTCTGCATTACTGAGCTTCAAGCCCCTTTCTGCTATCACCCTTTCTATTCCCATCTCCTTGTCTCCTCCTCCTTTCTTTTGGCTTCCCCCTCACTCTGAGGGAAAGTTTCTGAATCTGCTAGTTGAACATTCTTCACCCATATTTAGAAAATGGAGACCCCAGCAACTTCTTTTCATTGGGAGGCACTCAAAACCCATAACAGATTTATTGTATTGCAACCAGTCGCCGATGTGCAAAAAGGTGTTTAAAAAAGAAAAAGGGATTGCCAATAAAATAAGAGGGATTTTGTTTGCAGATTAGAGAAGTGGAATGCATCTTGGTCCATTGCATGTTAAGAATTAATTCAGCTCTTTTTGTATTGTTGATCTCAGGAGCTCCTCTAGGCTATCTCACCACATAAAGTCACTGTTTAAAGAAAGAGCACTCTTCATCTGATAATGATCCCTCTCTCCCTGCAATGTGCTGTAAGGAGTTATCAAAATGCCATCAAATGGCCCTATTGACAAAAGCCTGAACATTACATTTTTCCAGAGCCCCACAGCAACAGACAATTTTGTTGTCCTTACTCAGACTGAACTGAAAAGCTTTATAAATCAGGTGGAAAATGTGAGGAATTGATCTCAATGTAAGAGGAGTATTTGACCAAATGTAGTGCCAAGGAATTATAATAGAACTCAGGTCAATGTGAGTGAAAAAGAATATTCTTCAGTTGCCCCATTTCCACTTGTTAAACACATCAATTCTGGGCTGTTGCAACTGCACAAATCATTTTATTAGATGCTCAAAATGATCTTTGGTCATTTCATCAACAATCATCTTCAAACATAAGAACTAGCACTGATGAATCTAAAGCATTTAACTCAGGTTGCAACTCCTCCAATAAAGGAGGGATTATGACTGCCCTCATCTAACCTGGACAACAGGCAGATCATCACTGCCAAGAGCAAGGGTATAGTCAGGCAATTTAGATACAAGGAAATTATCATCATTCATCAAAAATCAAACTCCTCTCCATTTGTTAGCAGCAACTATTGTTGGATGCTGATTCACGTGGACGCTGTGTCTTAGACTTGGATGGTGAAGAGGGAGAAGGGAGTCGTATTGTAAATAATTGGACACACAGAGAATTGGAAAGTCACACTCTGTCTAAACATAAAAGCAAAAACCAGGAGTGAGGGAGACACCTCGCCCGTCCTCACCAAGTCACAACCCAAGCTCATGCAAATTACATAACAAAGTTCTCAATAAATTAAACAAAGAACTGTGGTTTTAGAAAATCTGAAGAAGAACAGAAATTTCTGTAGAAACTCAGTGGTGGCATTGTCTGTCAAGCGAAAGCAGAACTAATTTTTGGGGTTCTGAAGAAGGGTCTGTGGACCTGAAATATTAACTCTGAAGAGATGCCCTGGAGCTGAGATGATCAGCTCACAACTGCCACAGCTGAAAATGTGTTACTGGAAAAGCGCAGCAGATCAGGCGGCATCCAAGGAACAGGAAATTTGACGTTTCGGACATAAGCCCTTCATCAGGAATCAGGCTTATGCCCGAAACGTCGATTCTCCTGCTCCTTGGATGCTGCCTGACCTGCTGCGCTTTTCCAGCAACACATTTTCAGCTCTGATCTCCAGCATCTGCCACACACTTTTTCCTCACAACTGCCACAACCATCTTCCTATATGTTAGGTTTAACTCAAACAAGCAGAGAGTTTGCCCCCGATTCCCATTGATCCCAGTTTTGTGAGAATGCCTTAATGCCACAACTGGTCAAATGCAGTCTTGATGTCAAGGGATATCACTTTCACCTCACTCTGGAATTCAGCCCTTTTGTCCATGCTTGACCATAGAGCGAAGGAGCTGACTGGTCCCCACAGAATCAAAAATGAGCATTAGTGAGTAAGTTATTGCTGAGCAGGTGCTGCTTGATAGTACTGTTGATGACACATTCCTGATGATGGAGAGTAGACTGATAGGTTGGTAGTTGGCTGGGTTGGATTTCTCAAACTTCCATGTCTAGGTCATACAAGAGCTGAAAATGTGTTGCTGGAAAAGCGCAGGTGATAGGCCTCGGAGTGGGGGTGTTGGAGTCCAAGGGGCTATGGTCTGGCGATGGAGGAGTCCAAGGATGAACACCGATTTCTCCAGTTTCCTCATTTTCCCCTCCCCCCCCACCTTGTCTCAGTCCCAACCCTCAAACTCAGCACCACCTTCCTAACCTGCAATCTTCTTCCTGACCTCTTTGCCCCCACCTCCACTCTGGCCTGTCACCCTCACCTTAGCCTCCTTCTACCTATCGCATTTACAACGCCCCTCCCCCAAGTCCCTCCTCCCTACCTTTTATCTTAGCCTGCTTGGCATACTGTCCTCATTCCTGAAGAAGGGCTCATGTTCGAAACATTGATTCTCCTGCTCCTTGGATGCTATCTAACCTGCTGCGCTTTTCCAGCAACAAATTTTCAGCTCTGATCTCCAGCATCTGCAGTCCTCACTTTCTCCTAGGTCATGCGTGGGCAATTTTCCAGATTGTCGGGTCAATGTTGGTGTTGGAACTATACTAGAACAGCTTGGCTAGGGGAACAGCAAGTTCTGGAGCACAAGTCTTCAGTTCTATTGCCAGAATATTGAAACAGCCCATAGCTTTTGCAGTATGCATGGCCTCCAACCATTTCTTTAAATCAAGTGGAGTGAAACAAATTGGCTAAAGGTTAGCATTGTGATACTGGGAACCATTGGAGGAGGCCAAGATGGATCATCCTCTTGGTACTTCTGGCTGAAGATGGGTGTAAGTGATTCAACCTTATCTTTTGCACCAATGTGCTGGAATCTTCCATATTTGAGGATGGGCATGTATATGGAGCCTCCTCCTCCTCCAATGAGTTGTTTTATTGGCCCCCCCACCATTCACAACTGGATGTGGCAAGATCACAAAGCTTAAATCTCATCCATTAGTTGTGGAATCACTTAACTCTATCGACCACTTACCATTTATGCTTTTGGCACACAAGTAGTCCTACTTGGTAGCTTCACCAGACTGACATCTCATTTCTAGGTATTCTTGGTGTTGTTCCTGGCATGCCCTCCTTCATTGACCCAGGTTTGATCTCTGGGTTGATGGTAATGATAGAGTGTGGGATATATCAAACCATGAGAATGCAGATTGTATTAGAGTATAATTCTGCTGATGATGATAGCCCACAGAGCCTCATGGATGTCCAGTCTTGAGTTTGAGATCTGTTTGAAGTCTATCCCATTAGCCCAGTGATAGTGCTGATGTGCCTGATCTAAAGATGGGACTTTGTCTCCACAAGGACTGAGCAATGGTTACTCTTACCAATACTCTCATGGACAGATGCATCTGCAGCCAGCATGTTGGTAAGAATAAGGTTGAATATATTTTTCTCTCTTGTTGGTTTCCTCAGCATTGGCTACCAATCCAGTTATGTCCTTTTGTATTGGACCAACTCAACCATTAGTGCTGATACCAAGCTACTGTTGGTGATGGAATTGAAATCCTCCACCCAGAGTACATCTTGCATCCTTGTGACCCTCCGTGCTTCCTACAAGTGTTGTTCAGCATTGAAGCCTAGTTATTGAGCATGGTTCACCAGCTGAAGGGGGATGGTACTTAGCCATTTTTAACCAGAAGCAATGAGTCTTCCTGGGATCTGGAGTCAATGTTTAAGACTCCAAGGGTAGCTCCCTCCTGACTGTATGCCGCTGTGCTGCCATTGCTGCTGAATCTGTCCTATTAGTGAGTTAGCAGAGATGCTGATGATGGTGTCTGGAACATTGTCTATGAGGTACAATTCAATGAGTGTGACTATATCAGGCTGTTGCTTGACTAATCTGTGAGACAGCTCTCCAAATTTTCACACTTGCTCCCAGACATTAGAAAGGCAGACTTCGCAGGGTTGATAAAACTGCTTTTGCTTGTCATTTCTGGTGCCAGGTGGTATATTGGATTTAATTTTTTTTTCCTTTCTCATAGTTGATACAACTGAACGATTTGCTAAAACCCAAAAGAACTGAGGATGCTGTAAATCCGAATCAAAAACGGAAATTGCTAGAAAGCTCAGCAGGTCTGGCAGCATCTGGGGAGAGAAATCACAGTTAACGTTTCACGTTGAGTGACCCTTCCTCAGAACTGATGGAAGCTCGGAAAATGTCAGCTTATATGCAGAAGATAATGTGGGGGAGGGGGGTAAGGAGTAAACAATAGGTGGGGATAGAGCCCAAAGAGACAGAAGAGCAGATGGACAAAGGAGTGGATAGTGATCCGGCTAGGAGGGTGAGTAGCTATTAACGAGGTCTGTTAGTGGGTAACAATGGATTGCATGTAATAGCTGTGACTATGTGAAATTACTGATTGACAAAGGATATCCACTTTCATCAGAAATCACAGCTCCTGTTCTAAGTGGAGGGTTTGAGTTATAAAGAGAAGCTGGATAGGTTGGGACTTCTTTCACTGGAGTGTAAGAGGTTGAGGTGTGAAGTTATAGAGATTTATAAAATCATGAGGAATATAGATAAGGTGAATGGTAGATGTACTTTTCTGATGAAGGGCTTATGCCCGAAACGTCGAATTTCCTATTCCTTGGATGCTGCCTGACCTGCTGTGCTTTAACCAGCAACACATTTTCAACTGTGATCTCCAGCATCTGCAGACCTCATTTTTTACCCTAAGGTGAATGGAAGATGTACTTTCCCTAGGCTGGGGAGTTCAAAACTAGGGGGCATTTTTTTTTTAAGATGAGAAGAGAAAGGTTTAAAAAAGACATTTTTTTTTTACACAGCGAGTAGTTCATGTGTGAAATGCACTTCCAAAGAAAATGGTGGATGCTATAACCTCTAACAAATGTTATAGCATTTAAACAACATTTGGATAAGTACATGAATTGGAAATGTTTGGAGGGATATGAGGCAAGTGCAGCCAGGTGGGACTTGTTCAGCTTGGGATTATGGTTAGCATGGACCAGTTGGACCAAAGGGTCTGCTTCCATGTTGTATGACTCTCTGACTATACCGTCAAATTCCGAAGTTCAGTAATGCTAGAAGTCATGATAATTCACTGAGTGATCTGTGATTGAACAGGTTCTAGGTGTGCTGTAGCTATATAGGACAACTGTGGAGAAACTTTTCAGTAAGCACCAACCTCCAGAATTTTTACAAGTAGTTTCATTCTGCAAAATATTGCACCACAGAGCAGTTTTGACTTGAAGGAGGAATGTGGTGATATGTTAAGAGCTGATGTTTTGGACTACAGGGTAGAATAAAAGGAGGCGAGCAATGAAAGCTACATTGATGTCCATAATGCCTATAAACCTTTATTGATCATTTCAATAGTACAACTGAACCACATCACTAGGAAGTGTAGCAGCCACACACTCTTCTGTTTTAAGCTGATCAATCAATACTGATAAAAAGCAGTCCTGAAACCAACACACCAACCTGTGAATTGGTCCCATTAATGTGATTACTTCCTTTCCCTTGAGCACACAAGGATGAACATTATGGAATGTGCTAAAGAAGAATAACATGTATGATAACTCAATACTGAATTTATCAGCACAATACCTCTGCCAGTACCCTTGCATAGTTATTAACTGTTTTGAAAGGTAAGAAGGATCAGTTCCGCACAGAAATCAGCTCCAAAATACAATAATTGTAAAAAGAAATTCAACACACTAAAGGCTATGGAAAATTTGAGACAAGTCCTAAATCTTTTTCATCAACCTGTTCACACTTGTTATGACACATATCTGAGGCAGGCAGGACTTAAACTCAAACCTTCTGACTCAGAGGTAGGGGCATTACCACAGTATTCTACAAAGCTGGTCAGAAACTCTGTGATTGGAGATATTCTGGAAATGTGTCCTAGGAAAGCCACCATTAATTTTTCACTTGGATTCCAAGTAGGCTATACATTTCCTACTGACTAGGCAATAAATTTCAACAGAGCTCTTTATACAGGCTCTTATTTACGCCAATAATTTGTGTATTTTTTTTCTCTAGGAATTAGTTTTGCTTGATTCTACGCATGTCCATGAAACAGAATTTCAAAATATTTAATGATATTTAACTGGGAGATGGTAGCTACTACTGAGTAGATGACATCTCTTTTATTTAAAAGGTAACAAAATGGAGACTCCCACAAATCAAGGGTAGAATGGGGGATATACCTGGATACCAAGAATAAACACTGAGGTTTACGGAGTGGTTCAAAAAGATTGGGATAGCAAATCACATAAGGTCCACAGCAATCTTCACAAGAAGGTTTTAGGCTGTTCTTTTCATGAACACCACTTTTAGATGTTGTTGCAGAACCTATCCCGCAGAACTCTTGACATTTCTATTGGTAGTATCTGAAGGCAGATGTTAACATTATTACCATGGTAATTAATTGTCAGATATTTAAATAGAGTGTCTAATTCTTTCATTTAAGTGTATTCATACTTCTATTGAAATAGCAGGGAGCAGATGTAGTTAATGCAATAAATATGAAGTCACAAAAATTAATTGTAATTTTCAGACTTAACCTTCTTTCTTGTCATACAGTCATACATTTTATTATTCTATGAGTAGATTACCACAATAGTCATGATGCATCACAAACCATTTTAGCCCATCTAAATAGAACATATTTGAATCATAGCATTATGTAGGACAGAAGGAGACTGTTTAGTCCATCAAGTTGTTTCTTTGAAAGAGTTATCCAATTGATTCTATCCTGCTCTTTCCCAGATCCCTGAAAATATTGCTTCATATAAAATACTGTGCACACACCAAAAAAAAACTGCACTTTTACAATGTAATGCACTTTAAATTATGATTCACATGCACACACACAGTTAACACCAAGAAAATGTTGTCCTAAGTCAGATTTTTCAGGGGAGATGGAGGCAGATTCCAGAAATAAAGTTAGAACTATGACAATTTGAAAACTACAATGAGCATTGCGCAATATTTGAATGGACAATACATCCCGGATAATCACAACATGGGCTAATCTTTGATGCAATCGTACCCATAGCAATTGTTGGAAAAACAGGAAACCAAACTATACTGGAGGAAATATATACAGAGAGCATGGGCACAAACTGAATTGACTGATAGATTCATTCTGGTGAACGAAACCATTTTTAAATTCACTCATGGGATGAGAGTGTTGCTGGCTAGGCCAGCATTTATTGCTCATCCCTAATTGCCCAGAGGGTGATGAAGAGTGAAGGTGAGTTTTTCCTGACAATTAATAATGGATTCATGGGCATCACAAGACTCTTAGTTCTAGATTTCCTTCCATTGAATTCAATTCCCATTATCTGTTATGGTAGGATTCAAACCCAGATCTCCTCAACATTACCTAGGTCTCTCAACTGGTGATACTACCAATAGGCCATCACCTTCCTTTGCCTCTCCCAAATGTCATCAATGACTCTGTAGGAGCATGCTGAATTCTGAGTTTAAAAGCATTTGTCTGATAGCAGTGACTTCAGTGAAAATCTTGGCAGACGCACAGTACAGTATTGATGGGCTACTGCAAAAGGGGCAATTGCCTGACCATCGGGCTGCTTTCCATCAGAGAGAGATGATTAGTGGTCACTCAACCCAAGGGTCACAATACCTCAAGTAAGTGGAGAGATTGAAAAGGAGAGTCTTTCATGATAAATTTAGCCGTGCAAGAATTAAACTCACACTGTTGACATCACTCTGCATCACTGTATATCCAACTGAGCTAAAACTATCCCCAAACTGAGTGGGCACTGCATAGCTGGAGGAAATGAGAATGTTGAGTTATGATAAGTGATTGGTCATTAGATGCTGTGGAATTTTGACCCTATACAGTGCATATTGCTGTTTAGATGGATCTTTGTGTATTCCATGGAGACAGGAGCATTTCAAAGCTACAGTTGATAGAACGCCTATGGTAACAAGTTAGAGTGTGGAGGATGTTTCTGATCCTTAGGCTCGGGATGGGAAGTGGGTTGACTCCAGATCGGGGGCTTTGATAGGGGTAATGGTTTGAAGGCTTAATGACCGATGGTGGGAGCGTCTGACAGTGGGGCAACCCTAATGTAGTTACTATGGACCAGACAAAACCCCCTCAAAATATATTAAGAAGGTAGCCTAGACCCTAGTTTTTTTTTCTTATTTTTAAGGTAATGTCAGGTACTGTGTTCCAAATGCAATTTGATTGTTAAATTATTCGACACAATTGAAACACAATTTATTCAAACACTATAGTTAAAATATAACCGAAGAAAGAAGAACTTAGAATAACTCAACTTTATTGGAAAATTTAACAGAATAATAGGTACAGTGTCAATTACTGATTAACAGCTCTGATATTGTAACATTCCATAAACACACCCTTGACAAAAAAGCAAATTCAGAAAACAGATTTCAAAAGCAGATTTTCTCTTACATGCAATCAAGCAGCCCAGTAACCTTCTTGACCAGAGAGAGAGAAAACTAGCCTCCACTTCTTCAAGACCCCAGCAACAACTGCCAAAAACTAATTAAAAAGCCCTGATTCTGTGGTTGGGAACTTGACCACACCCACTCTCCCTGCTTCTATTGTTTCAGCTTTAAAAAAATCCCAAGGCCTCATAAGTTGTTTATCTTCTCATAGACTGCTTGGTGCCTGTCCCCTGATCTCTCTCTAAAAGAAACCAGGGCAAAGCACACCTCTTAAAGGCACAGCATTGTCACACAGTTGGGAGGCAGATCTGGTGAAAGACCAAGAGGGGACACGTCCGGTCTTTCTCACACCTCACTCAGTCCTGGGTAGGAACTATCCTTTTCCACAAAATGGTCCTCAACCCCCTCGAGCTGCCAGGTTACTTGAAACTTAGGAAATCTGGCCACCCTGTTTCTGGAAGTCAAATCAAATGTAAGATGCTAGCCTCCTATTAATATCTCAAATTCCAACCTACGACCTGTGAGCAGACTGACTTATCACCTCCCTTCCCACATCAGTTACCCCTCAATGCACCTTCGAACCACCTTCCAGACAACATCTTTTAAACCCAGCACCTCTACCACATAGAAAGGCAAGGGCAGTGGATACGTAGGAACACCACCACCTACAAGTTCTCCTTTAAGCCAGTTGTCATTCTACACTATGCCACTCTTTCTTCACTGTGACTGGGTCAAACTTCTAGAACTCGTTTCCTAAAGCCATTGTGTGTATATTCCTACCACTGGACAACAATAGTTGAAGAAGGTGGCTCACTTTCTTATGGGTAGTCAGGAAAAAGCAATAAATGCTGGGCCAGCCAGTGGCACTTACATTGGACATATAGATAACCATTCAGACCAGGTCGTTAGTTAATGAGATGGGTTTTCTGCCGAATGCTCCACTTTCCTCCCATGGACCACAAATGTGCAGGTTAGGTGGGTTAGCCGTATTATTTTTAAAAACCCACATTGAGAGGGGGTGGGGTGTGGATCTTTGTGGGATGCTCTTCAGAGTATTGTTGCAGACCTGATTGGCCAAGAGGCCTCTTGCTGCGCTGTAAGGATTCTATGAATACAATTATAGTGAATGTGTGGATTGAGGACTGACTGATCTCTGAGTGAAAAGACCCCCAATAACTCTTTCGAAGCAGATAGTCGCATAGAAATTTAGTGAGACAGTCACCTTGACAGCCAACAGGATAGGACAGGCCCCATCCTTTCAGAGTGTAAGTTCCAGTTAAACAGTCGGCATAGCTCTTTGATGTGTCCTAGTACATCCTTAGCCTGCTTTGTCCATCTGAAGGAAACAATGGACTCTGGGTCTCCAGTACCTCTTGTGCATCTTAAGGGAATCTTCAGCTGTGACCTCTTCAGGTGGAGGCTTTTTAGCAGCTTCTGAGCATGCTATCTCTTCCCTTCCTCCACTCTTTCTTCCCACCTCTGTCACATTGCAGCAATGATAACCCCTGCTGTGCCTGAATCCATTAGTTGTGGTGAGTACCAGAGATCTAACATCATCGTAATAATGTGAGCAGTCAGCATTACAATGCACATGAATCATGTTTTAGCAGAGACCTCCAGACATTGAGGAATGGAGAATTCTGCCAAGAAGCTCCATGAAATGGCTGGACAAAGCCTTTTGACATAGTGAACTTTATTTTAGGAGATCCATCTTTAAGCAGCTACACTGACACCGTTCCCCACCTTCCCTCTGCTGCATCGATGACTGCATCAGTGCCATCTTGTGCTCCCATGAGGAGGTTGAATAGTTCATCAATTTCACCAACATGTTCCACCCTGACCTAAAGTTCACCTGGACCATCTCAAACACCTCCTTTCCCTTCATGGACCTCTCCATCTCCATCAACGGTGACCGACTCAACACAGACATCTTCTACAAACCCACTGACTCCCACAGCTACCTAATCATACCTCCTCCCACCCCACCCCCCATAGAAATGCTATGCCTTATTCCCAATTCCTCTGCCTCTGCCACATCTGCTCCCAGGAGGACCAACTCTACCACAGAACCCACCAGATGGCCTCCTTCTTCAAAGATTGCAATTTCCACTTCCATGTGATCGATGATGCCCTCCAGAACATCTCATCCTCTTTCCGTATCTCTGCCCTCGGACCCCACCCCTCTAACCGCAACAAGGACAGAACACCGCCGCCCCCACATCCCCCTTCCCCAGGTCCTCACTTTCCAACCCACCAATGTTCGGATACGTCATATCATCCTCCACCATTTCCGCCACCTACAAATGGACCCCACCACCAGAGATATATTTCCTTCCCCACTTCTATCTGCATTCTACAAAGACCATCCTCTCTTGTCAGGTCCACATCCCCCACCAACACATCCTTCCCTCCTGGCACTGTCCCCTGCCAATGCAAGAATTGCAAAACCTGCACCCACACCACCCTCACACCTCTATCCAAGACCCCAAAGGAGCATTCCACATCCATCATTGATTTACCTGCAATTCCACGTATGTCATTTATCGTATTCATTGCTCCCGATGTGGTCTCCTTGACACTGGGGAGACAGGAGCCTACTTGCAGAACATTTCAGAGAACATCTCCAGGACACATGCATGAAGCAACTCCACCACCCTGTGGCCAAACACTTTAATTCCCTCTCCCACTCCACCAAGGACATGCTGGTGCTGGGCCTCCTCCATTGCCAAACCCTAACCACCTGATGCCTGGAGGAAGAATGCCTCATCTTCTGCCTTGGGACCCTCCAACCACACAGGATTAATGTGGACTTCACCAGTTTCCTCATTTCCCCACCCCCACCTTATCCCATGTCCAACCTTCTAACTCAGCACCGCCCTCGTAACCTGTCTTTTCTGTCCATCTTCCTTCCCAAATATCTGCTCACCTTCCTGTCTGACCTATCACCATTACCCCACATTCATCTACCTATTGCACTCTCAGCTACCTTCCCCCCAGCCCAACCCCCTCTCATATTTATCTCTCTACTCCCTTGGCCCACAAGCCTCATTGCTGATGATGGACTTACGCCCGAAACATTGATTCTCCTGCTCCTCGGATGCTGCCTGACCTGCTGTGCTTTTCCAGCTCAGCAACTCGCACCTTATTTTAGCACAAACTATGCCATGGGATCTGTACGTGCAGCAGGACAATGGAAACATTGCCACACTCGCACACTCTTACCCCTCCCCACGACCCCTAGCCCCACCCCATCCACATCATCCAAGCCTTTTAGTAACTGCTTAGAGTTAAAGGTGAGAAGAGTGAAGGTGCAGTCAATGAGAACGTGTATTATCTTTGTGAATTGAGACACGAAGGTGACACATTAAGATTAATTTGAAATGACCAACGACACGGTCAAGATTATTTGTGACCAGGATTTGTATCTCACCCAGTTGGGCACTGCATCGATTTCGCATATAGGTTACTATGGTTACAGAGGTCTTCACCTTTGACTGTACAAGAGGCTGAGTAATGCAATTGTCCCTGAGGGACCTCACATCACTCACAAGTAGAAGCTATGTACTCAGACACAGCAAAGAACATACTCCACCCATGCCAGGTGGATTGACGTGTTTCATTTCCATTGCTCATTTGTGCTTTAGATAAGAATGGAAGGTAATATTTAGCAAAGTGAATCATAAGCTCAGCCTGTTAATCCAGGGAATTCTCCAAATCTTCATATTCTTTTCTTCCTTGCATTCTTTGTTGAATCTATCAACTCTGAATTTCCACAGGTTCTCACTCAACTCTTTTCCTCCCAAAGTTACTCCTGAGCTCTGGATGTATAGCTTAACCTTGCTAGCCATCCTATCTCCTCATAAAATCCAGGGGTATTGTGATCATCAGTGACTCACCCTCCTGCACCTGCCCATATCCTCCAATACATCATCATTTCCCTTGTGTGTTGAGTTGCTTCCCTTCACAATTATTTCCCCTCATTAGAACAGAACACAATTTGAATGTGACAATTAGTAATCAGACACTCAAAACATTAACATGTATTTGCAAGATTTTTTTCATATTTCGTTCATATTTTTGGCAAATAGAACCAGTCACTTTGAGCAGCTCTAATACTTTGATTCTGAGTACTAGCTCTTATGAGAATTTTCATAATTATAAACTACCACACAAAAAAAAAGTCCAATTCCCTCCCATATTTGTCACCTTGACTCACAAATCTGATAGGGAAGTGGAGTGTTTTTTTAATGCACATTTGAGAGGGCACCTCGATCCTGGGTTAGCATCTCATCCAAAAGCCACGAAGGAGGGATGACTCTACTTTAAGCGGGTGTGTTATTTTCAGCTCGTTATAGTTTTCTGTTTCCTTTCATCAAATCCATCACTGAATGGAGCCATCAATCAAACAGGGTGAGGAGCTCCAAGAAGATCAATTGTCATCTCAATCTCGATGTCACTCAGTAGAATTACAATCAGTTCTGCTCAAGTGGACACCTGATAACTGGCTGTTTCTCTACAGAGAATACAAATGAAAAATCTTCAACTTAATTATGTGTGTGTGTATCATAAAATCTGTTCTTCAATCACAAGAGGTTGGATTTGCTATCTGATAAACTGTGTGTAATGTTCGGACAGCTTCATATATTCAATATCAGCCATGAACTGATATTTCTTTGCAGGAACCATTATGACACATTCACATAACAATGTATGCCTGATTATTGAAAATTCAATCTTTTCAATGGAAGGTTGCTGATTAGTTGATGCATAGTGTGAATCCATCCAACTTTGGAAATAGGAAAGAATTAAATTATGTGATTTAAAGTACAAGTGATTCATTAGATGAGTTTATCAGATTGCATATGGGATTTAAAGTGTAAATCAATTGTTGGACAAGTTTATTATTCTTACTTCCAATCAGTTGTCATTTTTGACACTGAAATACTCTCATGCTGTTCTGTTTGATCTGAAAGACTAATCATGCAGCTTTTTTGATGACCAATATATAGTCTATCAGAGGCGCTAGTGCAGAATCGCATACCCAGTGCATTAGTGTTGCATGTGATTTGTGATCACTGTTATGTCTTTTCATGAGTGAAGCAAGAAATTAATGACCCCACATCTCTCTTAAAGGTCCTGTCTGAGATTCAACAAAGAAGCGATGAGAGCGATGATCAGTTAGTTGGATCATAAATGTCAGCAAGGATGCAATTTCTAAAATACTGCAAAGGTTCACAACAGAGAATTGTGAAAAAAACAAGGTAATGATAGAACCAGTACATAGGAGGGGGTGGTTCCTGCTGCAGAACAATCTGGCGGACAGTGCAAGTTATATTTTGTTGACATTAGAATCTTGCCTGCATTGTCCAACCTGTACTCATATCAATCACAAGGTATAGTACCTTGAAAGCCAAATCGAAAGAATTAATTAGAACATTGAACAGTACAGCACAGGACAGGCCCTTCAGTGCTTGATGTCATGCCAAACTTTTATCCGACTCTAAGTCCAAACTAACCTCCATTGTACTATCTTCCATGTACTATTCAAGAATCACTTAAATGTCCCTAATGTACCTGACTCTACTACCATTGCTGGCAATGCAAACCACACACACACTCTGTGTAAAAGAACCTACCTCTGACATCACCCCAAGACCTTCCTCAATCATCTTAAAATTATCTAGGAGAAAGTGAGGACTGCAGATGCTGGAGATCAGAGCTGAAAATGTGTTGCTGGAAAAGCGCAGCAGGTCAGGCAGCATCCAAGGAGCAGAAGAGTCGACGTTTCGGGCATGAGCCCTTCTTCAGGAAACCTTCCTGAAGAAGGGCTCATGCCCAAAACGTCGACTCTCCCGCTCCTTGGGATGCTGCCTGACCTGCTGCGCTTTTCCAGCAACACATTTTCACCTTAAAATTATGCCCACTTGAGATAGCCATTTCTGCCCTGGGATAACGTCTCTGACTATTCAACTTATCTACGCCTCTCAACATCTTATACAACTCCATCAAGTCGCCTCTCACCGTTCTTCACTCCAGTGAGAAAAGCCTTAGCTACCACAATCTTTCTTCATAAGACATGCCCTCCAGTCCAGGCAGCATCCTGGTAAATCTCCTCTGCACTCTCTCTAAAGCTTCCACATCCTTCCTATATTGAGGTGACCAGAACTGAACACAATATTCCAAGTGTGGTCTAACCAGGTCTCTATAAGGTTGCAGTATAACCTCAGTGCTCTTAATCTCAATTCCCCTGCTAATGAAAGCCAACACACCATATGCATTTTTAACAACCCTATGAATTTTGGTGGTAACTTTGAGGCATCTATGGACATGGAACTCAAGATCTCTCTGTTCCTCCACACTGCCAAGAATTCTGCCTTTAACTCTGTAATCTGCATTCAAATTTGACCTTCCAAAATGAATCACTTCATACTTTTCCAGGTTGAAATCCATCTGCCACTTATCAGCCCAGTTCTGCATCCTGTCAATTCTCTTTGCAACCCACAACAGCCCTCCACACTATCCACCATTCCACCAACCTTTGTGTCATCAGCAAACTTATTAACCCACCCTTCCACTTCCTCATCCAAGTCATTCATAAAAATCACAAAGAACAGAGGTCCCAGAACAGATCCCTGTGGAACACCATTGGTCATTGTGCTCTAGGCTGAATACTTTCCATCTACTGCCATTCTCATTTTCCATGGGCCAGCCAATTCTATATCCAGACAAATTTCCCTGTATTCCATGCCTGTTTACATTCTGAAACAGACTACCATGGGAACTTATCAAACATTGCTCCACTGTTCTACCTTCCTCAATGTGTTTTGTCACAACCTCAAAGAATTCAATAAAGTTTGTGAGACATGACCTGCCTCTCACAAAGCTATGCTGATTATCTCTAATCAAACTATGGTTTTCCAAGTGATCATAAATCCTGTCTTTCTGAATCCTTTCCAATAGTTTGCCCACCACATAAGACTGACTGGTCTGTAATTTCCAGAATTATCCCTATTCCCTTAATTGAACAAGGGAATTACATTTGTCACCCTCCAATTGTCTGGCACTACTCCAGTGGACAGTGAGAATGCAAAGATCATTGCCAAAGGTGCAGCAATCTCTTCCCTCACTTCCTGTCATAACCTTAGGTATATCCCATTTGGCCCAAGGAACTTATCTGTCTTCGTGTTTTCCAAAATTTTCAGCACAGCCTCCTTCTTAACATCAACTTGTTCGAGCATATCAACCTGTTTCATGCTGTTCTCACAACTCTCAAGGTCCATCACAGTAGCGAATACTGAAGCAAAGAATTTATTAAGGACCTCCCCTACTTCCTACAACTCCAGGCACAACTTCCCTCCCCTGTCCCTAATTGGCCTTACCCTCACTCTGGCCATTTTCTTGTTCCTTACATGAGTGTAGAATGCTTTAGAGTTTTTAAAAGTTCTACCCGCTAAAGCTTTTTCATGCCGCCTTCAAGCTCTCCTAAGTTCATTCTTCAGTTCCTTCCTGACTATCCTGAAACCCACTAGAGCCCTGTCTGTTTCTTGCCTCCTCATCCTTAAGTAAGTTTCCTTCTTCTTCTTGACTAGATGTTCCACATCCCTGTCATCCAAAGTTCTTTCACTCTATCATCCCTTCCTTGCCTCAGTGGGACAAATGATCTAGCACTATCAGCAAGTATTCCCTGAACAATCTCCACATTTCAGTCATGCATTTTCCTGAGAACATCTGTTCCTATTTTCTGTGTCCCAGTTCCTGCCTAACAGCATTGTAATCCCCCCTCCTCCAATTAAATAGTTTCCCATATCAATTGCACCTATCCCTCTCCATAACTATAGTAAAGGTCAGGGAATTGTGATCACTATCACCGAGATGCTCTTCCACCATGAGATCTGACATGGTGATCAAGTTATTGCAGGAAATCCTAAGGGACAGGATTCACATATATCTGGAAAGGCAAGTATGATCATGGATAGTCAGCACGGCTTTGTGTGTGGGAAATCATGTCTCATGAAATTGATTGAGTTTTTTGAAAAAGTAACAAAGAGAATTGATGAGGGCAGAGCACTGGAAATGATCTATATGAACTTCAGTAAGATGTTCAACAAGGTTCCCGATGGGAGATTGGTTCGCAAGGTTAGATCTCATGGAATACAGGGAGAACTAGCCAATTGGATACAGAACTGGCTCAAAGGTAGAAGACAGAGGGTGGCGGTGGAGGGTTGTTTTTCAGACTGGAGGCCTGTTACCAGTGGAGTGCCACAAGGATCGGTGCTGGTTCCTCTACTTTTTGTAATTTATATAAATGATTTGGATATGAACATCAGAGGTATAGTTAATAAGTTTGCAGATGACACCAAAGTTGGAGGTGCAGTGGACAGCGAAGAGGGTTACCGTAGAGAGTAATGGTTTCTTGATCAGATGGGCCAATCAGTTGGGGATTAGCAGATGGAGTTCAGTTTAGATAAATGTGAGGTGCTGGTTAGGTCCAAGGGAGTGTTGATGAACAAAGAAACTTTGGAGCACAGTTTCATTGTTCCTTGAAAGTAGAATCGCAGGCAGATAGGATAGTGAAGAAGGCATTTGGTATACTTTCCTTTATTGGTCAGAGCATTGAGTATAGGAGTTGGGAGGTCATGTTGCAGCTGTACAGAACATGAGTTCAGCCATTTTTTGAATATTATGTGCAATTCTGGTCTCCTTCCTATCGGAAGGATGGTGTGAGACTTGAAAGGATTCAGAAAAGTTTTACAAGGATGTTACCAGGGTTGGAGGGTTTGAGATGTAGGGAGAGGCTGAATAGGCTGGAGCTTTTCTTCCCTGGAACGTCAGAGGCTGAGGGGTTTATAAAGGATTATAAAATTGTGAGGGACATGGATAAGATAAATAAACAAGGTCTTTTCCTAGGTTGGGAGAGTCCAGAATGAGAGGATGTAGATTTTGGGTGAGAGGGGAAAGATATAAAAGGGAACTCGGGGCCAACTTTTTTACGCAGAGAGTAGTGCGTAACTGGAATGAACTGCCAGAGGAAGTAGTGGAAGCTTGTACAGTTAAAGCATTTAATAGGCATCTGGAGGATATGTGAATAGGAAGCATTCAGAGGGATATGGACCAAGTACTGACAAATGGGACTAGATTAGGTTAGGATATCTGGTCAGCATGGACAGTTGAATCGAAGGGTCTGGTTCCATGCTGTACTTTTCTACGACTGTATGGCCTGGCGTGTTTCGTTGCCAAGCACCAAATCCAATATGGCCTCCCCTTTTGTTGGCCTATGTCCATTTTGAGTCAAGAATCCTGCCAGGACATAACTGACAAAAACTGCTCTATCCAAACTATTTGAACAAAGGAGATTCCAGTCAATATTGGGCAAGTTAAAGTCACCCATGACAAAAACTCTGTTACTTCTGCATCTTTCCAAAATCTGCCTCCTAATCTGCTCCTCTGTCTCTGTCGCTATTAGCAATGGCCACTCCCCCACCTCTTTTACCCCCTTCCCCTTTTTCTTTTGAAATATCTAAGCCCTGAAGCATACAACAACTATTCCTGCCTTGTGATTTGATTAGATTGCTTACAGATTACTTACAGTGTGGAAACAGACCCTTCGGCCCAACAAGTCCACACCGACCCGCCGAAGCGCAACCCACCCATATCCCTTCATTTACCCCTTACCTAAATCTACAGGCAATTTAACATGGCCAAGTCACCTGACCCGCACATCTTTGGACTGTGGGAGGAAACCGGAGCACCCGGAGGAAACCCACGCAGACACAGGGAGAACGTGCAAACTCCACACAGTCAGTCGCCTGAGTCTGGAATTGAACCTGGGTCTCGGGCGCTGTGAGACAGCAGTGCTAACCACTGTGCCACCGTGCCGCCCAAAGTCTCTGATATCCAAGTCTCTATAATGGCTACAACATCATAGTTCCAAGTACTGATCCATGCTCTGAGGCACTCACCCTTATTCCTGATATTTGTTATTTTCTCATGATATTTGTGTGTGTGTGTGCAACACTCTTGTCTATTGATGTGGACAAGCTGGTGTCAGAAAAATATAGTTTTGAGCACAACTTGAGAGCAGAATCACAACTTACACTCCAGAACAATTCTGAGGAAGCATTTCACTGTCAGAGATGTTATCTATTAGATGACAGTTAACCTGAGACCCTGGCTGCTTTCTCAAAGAACTTTGATGTTTTTTTCTTAAGGGTTAACTGAAGCTGAAATGTTTGACGTCATTTTAGTACCATTTATTGCAGTATAATTATAGATGTAATTTCAGCTGGAAATAAACACAAAAATTAATCTCTTTAAGAAGACAGTCTCATTCCAAGTACAGTTTGTACATATGATCATGTGAGCTAGAAATATTTTAATTTTTATGCCAACTGTGTTACTTCTCTTTTATTGAAAAGTTAAATGGATGCATCTGTGTCATTATAGGATTTTCGAGTAGAAAATGAGGTCTGCAGATGCTGGAGATCACAGCTGCAAATGTGTTGCTGGTCAAAGCACAGCAGGTTAGGCAGCATCTCAGGAATAGAGAATTCGACGTTTCGAGCATAAGCCCTTCATCAGGAATAAGAGAGAGAGAGCCAAGCAGGCTGAGATAAAAGGTAGGGAGGAGGGACTAGGGGGAGGGGCGATGGAGGTGGGATAGGTGGAAGGAGGTCAAGGTGAGGGTGATAGGCCGGAGTGGGGTGGGGGCGGAGAGGTCAGGAAGAGGATTGTAGGTTAGGAGGGCGGTATAGGATTTCAACATTATTTGATGTCGGCACGTATTATTATACTGCTGTTGCCAGAACAAAGCTTCAACTTTCTATAGGAAATGTAGGTGCTGAAATTGAGCAAATTTGTATTCAGCTTTGTACTGAACAACAAAACCAGGAGATGTTTCCAAACAGCATTTGACCTGTACAAGGAAACCTTAACAAGTACTTGTAGCACTAATTATGAAAAGCCAATGTGTGACCTGACTGTTGTAACATTACAGAGTCAAATTTAAACTAGCCTCCTGATAAATTTTATGTTTTTAAGTCAATGAGAAACAAAGTTTTGTTGTGGTCAGTCCAATTTAATGAAAGGAGTATCAGTTTGTGAAAAAAAAGGTACATCCAATTACTTAAATATAAATTCAGAGTTGAATTAGTTCAAGCAGGGAATACTATTGAATAAATATCGAAAAAGAAGAACAAATGTGAACAGGCAAGTATAACCGTTATTCAATTTAGTTGATAGGTTTTTCAAAAAATATTTTCTCTGCAATATTTTCAGGTTCTGATTTCCATTACACATAGCTGCATTGCAAAATTATGTATTGTAAGCAGTAATCCTAAATTTCCTGAGTCGTTCAAAATGAGAAAAATACCTGATGATCAGTTATTTAGTTGATCAGTTGGATGGTGATCTGATCATCAGAAAGTCACTGGCCCTTCATCTCAATGTTTTTCGAAGGGATATGTCTGTTTAAACTAAGTGTTGTGACTCAGCTGATGATGGACTAAACTAATGACATAGTAGATCTGGGTTGTGTCCTGTTAAAACCAGACCAAAGTGCGATAGGTGACAATTTGTCACAAAGCACAGTGCGGTTGACACAAGGTCATGCCATGTAGATACCGTGTGGTTGGTTGGATTACACACAAGAGCCACAAGATAATAGCTTTTATGAGTAGCCTTGAGCAGGTTTTGTTAAAATGGAGAGATAAACTTCCTTCCAGGAAAAACAGGCAGATGTTTTATCAAGTGAGAAGTCAAAGACAGTGGTAGATGTGACATACTTGTGATGTCTGTTGATGGTCAATTAATGAATTGCTGAACACTGGAACAGGAAAATAGGAGAATGTGTCTCAAAGGAATAATGAGCTAACTCAGGAATGAGAGTTGTCTGATCAATGGCTAGGGTGGCATGGTGGCTCAGAGGTTGGCATCGCTGCCTCACATCGCCAAGAACCTCGATTCAATTCTACCCAGGTTTCTGTATGGAGTTTGCATATTTTCCCCGTGTCTGTGTGGATTTTCTCCAGGTGCTCAGTTTCCTCCCACAGTCCAAGGATGTGTAAGTTAGATGGATTAGCCATGTTAAAATGCCCATCGTGTCCAAGGATGAGCAGGCTAGGTGGATTAGCCATGGGAAATGTAGGGCAACAGGGATAATACAGAGAGGTGGAATGCTCTTCAGAGTGTTAGTGTGGACTCAATGTGCCGATTGGTCTGCTTCCAGCAATAAGGATTCTATGATTAAAGCTTGAAACAGAAATGGCTGATCATCTATTTTGGTCTGATTCTCAAACAAATCCACATCCATTTGTGATTGTAAGCTTTGCATGGGTAAGTTTGTGAAGTATTAATATTACTGCAGTATCTCATAGTGTATCTTGTTCCAATAAAGAACCATTGGGTGTGTTCCATTGTTGGGACTGCCTTGGATTATTGATATCCAGAGTGAACCCAACATACTAGAGAAAGTGGGAATAAAAGTCTATAATTTTTACACTTGCATCACATTTCATTTCTAAAATGATTGCAGCAGGAGAATAATTATGCACAACAAAGTAATCTTCAGTCATAATTATTTGTGTGATTTTCAGATTGTCTTTTCATGGTCAGGCCATAATACCTTACACCCCAGTTTAATAACTTGACGTTGTTCCCGCTCCTCCGTCCTTGAACCGCACCCCTCCGATCACCACCAGGACAGAACCCCACTGGTCCTCACCTGTCACCCCACCAACCTCCAGATACATTGTATCATCCTTCATCATTTCCGCCACCTCCAAACAGACCCCACCGCCAGGGATATATTTCCCTCCCCTCCCCTATCAGCGTTCCGGAAAGACCATTCCCTCCGCGACTCCCTCGTCAGGTCCACACCCCACACCAACCCAACCTCTACTCCTGGCACCTTCCCCTGCAGCTGCAAGAAATGCAAAACTTGCACCCACACCTCCCCCCTCACTTCCCTCCAAGGCCCCAAGGGATCCTTCTAAATCCATCATAAGTTCACCTGCACCTCCACACACATCATTTATTGCATCCGCTGCACTCGATGTGGCCTCCTCTACGTTGGGGAGACAGGCTGCCTACTTGCAGAACATTTCAGAGAACACCTCTGGGACACCTGCACCAACCAACCCAACCGTCCTGTGGCTTAACACTTTAACTCCCCCTCCCACTCCGCCAAGAACATGCAGGTCCTTGGCCTCCTCCATCGTCAGACCATGGCAACATGAGACCTGGAGGAAGAGTGCCTCATCTTCCGCCTAGGAACCCCCCAACCACAAGGGATGAATGCAGATTTCTCCAGCTTCCTCATTTCCTCTCCCCCCAACCTTGTCTCAGTCCCAACCCTCAGACTCAGCACCGCCTTCTTGACCTGCAATCTTCTTCCTGACCTCTTCGCCCCCACCACCTCCCTGACCTATCAACCTCACCTTAACCTCTTTCCACCTATCATATTCCCAACTCCCGTCCCCCAAGTCCCTCCTCCCTACCTTTTATCTTAGCCTGCTTGGCACACCCTCCTCATTCCTGAAGAAGGGCTGATGCCCGAAACATCGATTCTTCTGCTCCTTAGATGCTGCCTGACCTGCTGCGCTTTTCCATCAACACATTTTTCAGCTCTGATCTCCAGCATCTGCAGTCCTTACTTTCTCCATAAATTGTAAGTGCAAGAAACAGGAATGTCTGATGTAAGTTTTTACATGCAGCAGGCCATCTTTATATCAGCTTTAGTAATGTTTATGTTAATTCTATTACGTAAGAAATTTGGCACTGTTAAGGCAATATTAAAAAATTCAACAGGTATTTATTACCATTGACTTTTATTTACCAACATTACATTCCCAGGCACATAAGTGTCAAGGTGGATATTGAGCAGTGAGATTACAAACAGCAGAATACTTCAGTTAGTGTATCATGCTTCAAGCAATGCAAATTAAGATGGTGATGAGACCTTTATACCCCCCAGTCACAGGCTATGTTAGAGTGACTATACATTAAACCTGTTTCTTACAAGCATAGTGACACACTGACCAAGAAATATAACACAAGAGCTTCAGCAGCTATTATTTACAGTGGTGACCTCGGTCATGACAGAGCAGCATCCATCAATGTTTCATTATTGTTTACATAAGAACATGAAAACCTAAGAACTAGGAGCAAGAATTGACAATTCAAACCCTCAAGCCTGCTCTATCCTTTGAAATGATTGTGGCTGCTCTCACCTTGTCCTCAACTCTACTTTCCTGCCTGCACCCCATAACCCTTCAACCTACTACTAATTAAAAATCTGTCAGTCTCCTTCTTATATTGACTCAATGCATCAGCATCCAATGCAGTGAAATTCCAAAGTGTCCCAATCTTTTGAGAGAAGTAACGCCTCCCCATTTCTGTTTTAAATCTGCTACCTCTTATACAACAACCTCTCTCATGAGGAAAAATTCTTTCAACATTTACTTTGTCAATTACCTTTAGCTTCTTATACACCTCAATTAGTTATTCTCTCATTCTTCTAAGCTTCAAAAAATAGTTGCATCATTGCATACTTCAACATTTGGGGTTCCAGATAAGAGCTACACCATCCCATTGATTGATCATATTCATTTATATCAGAATAATATGGACTTGGGTCTGACAAATCTAGTGCCACTTTTGTTAAGTATAAAATTCAACATTTAATATCAAAGTTATTTCTTTTCATCTTTCAATTTGTTATGCATCTCCTGTCGAAAACATTGCTGCATTCATAAGACCATTTTTATTGTGGGTGAACCCAAGAAGTGACTGTTAAGGAAGGTGCTGTTTGACAGTCCTGTAATATTCTAATCCAGAGTGAATCTGATGCTTATTCAATGTGCACTTTCCAACAGGAATTAATGGAAATCAAATAGGGCTAGAGATGCTGGCTGGTTTTCTCTCTCTTTTACTTATGAGCATTAAACCCAATTGTGACTGAATTTGGTTATCCCAGCATTTGTGTAAAAATTGATGCACAAATATTTCTGCTCCCTGTGTTCCACCTGTACATTCACCAGTGTTTCTGCAGTGGAGACAGTGAAGAACTTATCGTATATATGTCTATTAGTTCAGAGGTAATTAATTCAGCTAAGCCTTCTGTAACCCCCATCAAACAACAAGTGTTTTATTTGTGATCATTTTACATAAAATTTAGTGGAAAAAAGGAGTCATGTCAATCCAAAGTTGTCACAAGAAATTAACAGTTCAAGAGAAAATTTCAAACTAATTATATTGCCCCAACACTGTCATTAAAATGGCATAGGAGTCAATGTTAAAGTGAGGCTTCTTTAGATTGCAATTGAAACACAGGACTTTAAATTAGCCCAAAGTAAAATCTAACATTAATCTTAATCATTAAAATGCCATGGATAGTTTGTGCAAAAGAGCAGAGCCTTCTCCTTAATGAATGTAATTTTCAATAATGTTTTCCGAAATTTTTAATCAACCTTCCCTGTCATCTTACAGAGACAAAGCTGAAGGTACTTCAACTCAACGACTCCTCCCAGGAGGTCTGCTTCAGTTTGCTTTCTTCCTCTAAGTTGATGAGGTTATAGTCCAACAGGTTTATTTGGAAGCACTTGGACTATAACATGGTGTTGTGTGATTTTTAAGTATGTCCACCCCAGTCCAATACTGGCTCCTCCACATCATTCTTCCTCTAAGATCAACTTCTTATAAACTGCACAGATCTTTGTGCAAGAAGTTTGGCAAGAGAAACATGACCTAAATATGAGAAATGTTCCTGTATCATTACAATTTAGACTGAAGGTTTATTGTCATGTGTATTCAAGTACGGGGTGCAAGAGTACAGAGAGTAGTGCACAATGTCACCACACACAACGCCATCTTAGGTACAAAGTACCTCGATACAAAATCTTAGTTACAGAAATAGAGAAATAAAGAAGTATTTTAAAAGTTCAGCACTGCTGTCTTCTGAGCATAAATGTAGGAAAATAGAGAAATAAAGTGTCAATGATTGGAGTGCTGTCTTGTGCCATGGACCTACAGACGCTCCAATTTGTCCTTGTACTTCAGATCTAGGCAACATCTAAAAAGGAAGTGATTAGATAAGATACCCTACAGTGTGGAAACAGGCCCTACAGCCCAACCAACCCAGACCCATTTCCCTCTAACTAATGCACCTAACGCTATGGGCAATTTAGCATGGCCAATTCACCTGACCTGCACATCTTTGGACTGTGGGAGGAAACCCACACAGACACAGAGGAGAATGTGCAAACTCCACACAGACAGTCACCCTGAGAGTGGAATTGAACCCAGGATACCGGTGCAGTAAAGCAACAGTGCTAACCACAGAGCCACTGTGCTGCCCTAAACCACCACCTCTGTTCTTTGTAGGATATTAACTATGGTAAGATTTAGAAGAGTCACAGGCATTCGGGAACACTGTTTCATCTGTCACTGCTTCATATCCTTCCCATTTCTATAATTACTTGACCACCATTGATTCCTCAATTTTCCGACATTTGACATTGGACATCTGCATTACACTAGGTTCTAAGTTGGATAATTTGGTTCACGTCCAAAATCCATGACTTCAGCACATTCCCAAGGCTGCCATGTTGAGGAGAAAGTAAAAACTCAGTACATAGGTGGCTTCCAATCAGGGCAGAATATCTCACTTCAAAGGGGAAATGAGTTCTTTCAGTGTCCTGAACAAGGTTCCTCTCTCAACAAGCACAATTTGAAACAGATTAATGAGTCATCGTCTTTCCTGTGTCTTTGGAGACCCAGCCTGCAGAAGTTTGTCACTGTGTTTGTCTAGTAACTTAAAGTCTGCCTGCGTAACTGCAATGATGTGACTTCAAATGAAAATCTTCGAAATCCAGTGTCTACAAGGGGTGGGAAAGGAATTTAGCTATGTGGGTTGGTGACAGATCAGGACCCCAAATCCTTCCCACCTTTTGCCTGAATTAAGTCCTGGACATAAAGGTCCAAACTCCATTTTTGCACTCTGCAATCAATTGAAACCTTGAGGGTATGATGCCATTGGTTGAAAAGCCATTGGAACATCAGGCAACTGAGGTATCAAGGGATTAATAAATGACCACTTCAAGACCACATCCAACTTGGGCTGCAATTATTTCAGCTCTAGGAGCAACGAAAAAAATTTTGCTTATGTGGCTGGTTATGTGTTGTCAGAATGATAGTTTGGAGTGCGGGCGAGGGGGTTGAGTGGCTGCCTCTCAATCCATAATAGGCTGTGCATCCTCAAAGGATTAGACTCAGGGCAGTGGCCTATTATCCTGCTTGGGTCCCTGTTTCTGACCCCCACCAATTCCTCTCCCACATTTCCTCTCCTTGGACATTCAGAAGGGTGTTGTAGCAGCAGCAGCCCAGACCTCAGACATAGAGCTCTGAAGGTTCTGAAACTCCCAATCTTTTATTGACCCGCAGCTCTTGAGAAGCAGGGCTTCCTCATTCGGTGTGCGAATACAAGTTAACAGGCTGTTGGCAACCAAGCAGCCACTCAATTGCCAGAAGATCCAAGTGGACTTTCCTAGTGTCATAGGCAGCAGGTTTCTGACCTTAAAATTCATCCGTTTTTGGATTTTGTTCAAGTCCCTATGAAGCACTTTTGGATCTCCTGCAGACTGGATAATTCCATGCTTTTGTTCTCCAGCTTTCAAATGCATTGCATTTAGAGCCACAAAATTAAGTGCAGTGATGGTTTTCTGCAAAAGTGCAGGTGTCGCATACAATAACATTCAAATCCTATCCCATCTGGAAATAGTCAGTGTCAAACTGACCAGCGAAACTGAGATGACATCTCAGAAAAAGTTGTCAATAAGTTTTCAAAGTAAACACGTGACAGAAGTAGCCTTTTTGCATTCCAAGTTGGAATGTGTATCCTCATCGTACTAGGGATGTTGTGGTTGCCATAGCTAACAGGAATAAGTTTGATTGACAACAAAAAAGTGCTAACGTACTTTTTCTCAAACACTTCCAATTGAATGAACTTGACATTTTTAACTTCTCCATCATCTTGCTGGTTCTCACATAATCACATGATCAATTTGAAAGGGAAGAAAGATCCAAGAAAACTTTGTAAAGCAAACCTATCCAGAGATGACCAATAATCTTCCCCTATGTTTATCTTCCTTAAGTTACTTTTGGCTTAACGATTTTCACTTTCAAGTCCACTCCATGTGTTGACAATTCTTTACCTGAAGAACAACCATATAACAGTGGCGCTATATTTTCCATTTGTGATTTTGAACCTCTGCAGTTCCACAGAATTTTGTTTTTGACTTATTATACCCATAATTATTATTTCAGCCTTATTTATCGTTTCTAATTTATCATATCCTTTTGAAGCTCAATACCTTCTGGTTCTCGATTGAACCATCTCGTTACTTCACTGTTGCTGGATCAAAATCGTAGAACTCGCCTCCCAAAACATTTGCTAGTGTGTCTACACCACATGGACTGCAGTGTCCTAGAGTCAGAGAGTCATAGAGATGTACAGCATGGAAACAGACCCTTCGATCCAACTCGTCCATGCTGACTAGACAGCCTAATTTAACGTAGTCCCATTTCATAGCATCATAGCGATGTACAGCATGGAAGCAGACCCTTCCATCCAACCCGTCCATGCCGACCAGATATCCCAACCCAATCTAGTCCCACCTGCCAGCACCTGGCCCATATCCCTCAAAACCCTTCCTATTCATATACACATGTTTTTAAATGTTGTAATTGTTCCATCTTCCACCACTTCCTCTGGCAGCTCATTCCAAACACGGACCACCCCTTTGCTTGAAAATGTCGTCTCTTAGGTTCCTTCAAAGTCTCTCCCCTCTCACCCTAAACTGATGCCCTCTAGTTCTGGACTCTCCCAGCCCACGAAAATAGCCCTTGTCTATTTACCAAACCATACCCTTCATGATTTTATAAACCTCTATAAGGTCACCCATCAGCCTCCGCACTGCACAGAAAACAGCCCTAGCCTATTCAGCCTCTCCCGATAGCTCAAACCATCCAAACCTGGCAACATCCTCGTAAATCTCTTCTGATCTCTTTCATCACCTTCTCAATGGTAACACAAAATGCTGGTCTAGCCTTTTCAAGAATTCTTAGAAAGAATTGAAAAGAAACCTTCTTTGACAGCACAATGAAAACCTGCAACCACTACCATCAAGAAGGTTAAGAGCAACACTCACATGAGAACACAGCCAGGTTCCCCCTTCAAGCCATTGACCATCCTGACTTGAAACTGTATCACTGATCCTTCAGCATTGCTGGGTTAAAATCGTGAAACCCCCTCTCTACCGGCTCTGTGGATTTACATACCTCACCTGAACTACAATAGTGTACAAAGGTAGTACACCACCAACTACTCAAGAAAATCAGGAATGAGCAAAACTGCTGGTTTTATCAGTGATACTCATATCCAATGAATGAATTTAAACAACTCAATTCATTTCATTTACTCATTGAATGTAAACATCGCTGGCCAGGCCAACATTTATTACCCATCCCTAATGGCCCTGAGGGGAGTTAAGAGTCAATCAGATTGCTGTGAGTCTGGAGTCACACAGAGGTAAGGAAAACAGTTTCCACCCCTAAAGGACATTAGTAAACTAGATGGATTTTTCCAACAATTGACAATGGTTTCATGGTCATCATTAGACTTTAGATCCCAGATTCTTTATTGAATTTAAATTGCACCATCTGCCATGGCAGAATTAGAACCCAGGCCCCTGGAACATATGCTGAGTTTCTGAATTCACAGTTTAGCAATAATGCCACTAGGTCGTCGCCTCCCTGCTTTCCTCCTCCTGTATCAGACCTTTTTGCTTATGATATATGAGGAGAAGTGACGATTGTTATCTTATTTCCATCATCCTTGTCTTCTACATCTTTGACTGTCACTGTGCTTCATATTTCCAGTTATTCACGGAACCTAGAGACAGATGGGTTCACAACACCTATCACTCTGATACTTCAATCAGCACTCTTGTGAGACTGGCAATTTTGTGTTGAATAAAGTACTGTTTGTCTATATTTAAAAGCTGTTGCTTGTGATCATTGACAACTGGGTACAGACTTCATAACTTCACATTGTATTGAACTCCTATAGACAACAAAAAGACATCCTTCTAATCTAGGCTGTATGTGAACCCAGATTCAAAGAGGTGAGGGATTATGTGCTGAGTCTTTGCTCCCGAAGCAATTAAGCATTCTGCATTGAGAATATTTCAATTCATCTCTCCTCCCACCACCACCCTCAATACATCAGAACAAATTAAATGGATAACATTTGAGTCTAAGTCTCACTAGATGTTTGGAATATTTAATCACATTCAAGGGAATTTGGTTTTCAAAGTTCTAGATTGTCATCATTAACATTACACGTTAATTTCTCTGAATAAGTTCTGGTTGACAGCACGCTAATATGAATCATTAATGTTGCACATAAGGTCTGTATGCCAGTAATCTTCATTATGCTACCCATAGGCATCTAGCAGTCATCATGAGTGTTTTGCATTTATCAACCTTTGGGTTCATTATCAAGTTCCAGCTTTAACCTGATCAGTGTGCATAGCATCGCTCAGATACAAGTGGCCAATTGAATACATATAGGATTGGATAAGCAATTAGCGCTGAAAATATGTTGCTGGAAAAGCGCAGCAGGTCAGGCAGCATCCAAGAAGCAGGGGAATCGACGTTTCATGCATGACCCCTTCTTCAGGAATGAGGAAAGTGTGTCAAGCAGGCTAAGATAAAAGGTAGGGAGGAGGGACTTGGGGGAGGGACGTTGGAAATGCGATAGGTGGAAGGAGGTTAAGGTAAGGGTGATAAGGTGAGGGTGATAGGCCGGAGTGGGCGTGGGGATGGGGGCGAAGAGGTGAGGAAGAAGATTACAGGTTAGGAAGGTGGTGCTAAGTTCGAGGGTGATAAGGTGAGGGTGATAGGCTGGAGTGGTTAGGAAGGTGGTGCTGAGTTCGAAGGTTGGGACTGAGACAAGGTGGGAGGAGGGGAAATGAGGAAACTGGAGAAATCCGAGTTCATCCCTTGTGATTGGAGGGTGCCTAGGCAGAAGATGAGGCGCTCTTCCTCCAGCCGTCGTGTTGCTATGGTTTGGCGATGGAGGAGTCCAAGGATCTGCATGTCATTGGTGGAGTGGGAGGGGCAGTTGAAGTGTTGAGCCACGGGGTGGTTGGGTTGGTTGGTCCGGGTGTCCCAGAGGTGTTCTCTAAAACATTCTGCAAGTAGGCGGCCTGTCTCCCCAATATAGAGGAGGCCACATCGGGTGCAGCGGATGCAGTAAATGATGTGTGTGGAGGTGCAGGTGAATTTGTGGCGGATATGGAAGGATCCCTTGGGGCCTTGGAGGGAAGTAAGGGGGGAGGTGTGGGCGCAAAGTTTGCATTTCTTGTGGTTGCAGGGGAAGGTACCGGGAGTGGAGGTTGGGTTGGTGGGGGGTGTGGACCTGTTGCAGAGGGAGTGGTCTTTCCGGAATGCTGATAGGGGAGGGGAGGGAAATATATTCTTGGTGGTAGGGTCTGTTTGGAGGTGGTAGAAATGACGACGGATGATACGATGTATATGGAGGTTGTTGAGGTGGAAGGTGAGGACCAGTGGGGTTCTGTCCTGGTGGCAATTGGAGGGACAGGGCTCAAGGGCAGAGGAGCGGGAAGTGGAGGAGATGCGGTGGAGGGCATCGTCGACCACGTCTAGGGGGAAATTGCGGTATTTGAAGAAGGAGGCCATCCACGTTGTTCGGTATTGGAACACCTGGGAGCAGATGCGGCGGAGACAAAGAAATTGGGAATATGGGACGGCATTTTTACAGGGGGCAGGGTGGGAGGAGGTGTAGTCTAGGTAGCTATGGGAACCGGTCTGTTTATAGTTAATGTCCGTGTTGATTCGGTTGCCTGAGATAGAAATGGAGAGGTCTCGGAAGGGAAGGGTGGAGTCTGAGACGGTCCAGGAAAATTTGATGTCAGGGTGGAAGGTGTTAGTAAAGTGGATGAACTGTTCAACCTCCTTGTGGGAGGACGAGGCAGCACCGATACAGTCATCGATGTGGCGGAGGAAAAGGTGGGGGGTGGTGCCAGTGTAGCTGCAGAAGATGTACTGTTCCACATATCCTACGAAGAGGCAGGCATAGCTGGGGCCCATGCGGGTGCCCATGGCTACTCCTTTGGTTTGGAGGAAGTGGGAGGATTGGAAAGAGAAGTTGTTCAGAGTGAGGACCAGTTCAGTCAGTCGAAGGAGGGTTTCGGTGGAAGGGTACTGGTTGGTACGGCAGAAAGGAAGAAGCGGAGGGCTTTGAGTCCTTCGTGATGGGGGATGGAGGTATACAGGGACTGGATGTCCATGGTGAAGATAAGGTGTTGGGGACCAGGGAAGCAAAACTTCACCATGGACATCCAGTCCCTGTACACCTCCATCCCCCACCAATCCAACCTCCACTCCCGACATCTTCCCCTGCAACCGCAAGAAATGCAAAACTTGCACCCACACCCCCCTCCTTACTTCCTTCCAAAGCCCCAAAGGATCCTTCCATATCCGCCACAAATTCACCTGCACCTCCACACACATCATTTACTGCGTCTGCTGCACCCGATGTGGTCTCCTCTATATTGGGACGACAGACCGCCTACTTGCAGAATGTTTTAGAGAACACCTCTGGGACATCCGGACCAACCAACCCAACCACCCCGTGGCCCAACACTTCAACTCCCCCTCCCACTCCACCAATGACATGCAAATCCTTGGACTCCTCCATCGCCAGACCATAGCAATACGACGGCTGGAGGAAGAGCACCTCATCTTCCACCTAGGCACCCTCCAGCCACAAGGGATGAACTCAGATTTCTCCAGTTTCCTCATTTCCCCTCCTCTCACCTTGTCTCAGTCCCAATCTTCGAACTCAGCACCACCTTCCTAACCACTCCAGCCTATATCCCTCACCTTATCATCCTCACCTTAACCTCCTTCCACCTATTGCATTTCCAACGTCCCTCCTCCCTACCTTTTATCTTAGCCTGCTTGGCACACTCTCCTCATTCCTGAAGAAGGGCTCATGTCTGAAATGTCGATTCTCCTGCTCCTTGGATGCTGCCTGACCTGCTGTAATTTTCCAGCAACACATTTTCAGCTCTGATCTCCAGCATCTGCAGTCCTCACTTTCTCCTCCTGGATATGAAATTACTTAACATTTTATCAGTGAAGACTATCATTTATTTTAATTGTACCTATGAATAAGATTATAATTACAGCAGCAGAGATTGGTTATGGTGCAAAATGGGGGCCATTTGGCCCATCACGCCCATACTGGCTATCTGAGCATTTTCAAACTCCTGCTTTTTCCCCTAATTTCTGTCCATTGTTTCGATTAAAATGCTCATCCAATGCTTTCATGCACATTTCATTCCTCAGGTAGCACATTCCAAACTTCAAACTGTGTTAACATCATCAAACAGTGGTCTTTCAAAGAAAGAAAGAGTAGTGGAATTTTCTACTTTACAAAATGGTCTCTGGGGGGGTGGGGGATGGGGGGATGGGGACTTATTTGGAGCATGCCTCTAAAATAAGTCAGTTGAAAGCATTGATAGATTTTTGTTGGACTAGAATGTTAAAGTTGCCAAACCAACATGGTTACAACTATTTCAGCTGCTCATAGACCTGAAAAGCAGACAGCAGAGGAAGTCACACAATATATTAATATATAAGATATTGATATATTAATTAATCACAGTTATATTTACTTTATCAACATTTAAGCAACATTAAGAAAATTCACATAAGCATCAAATGAGCACACCATAATATGTAACGCCTTTAAAATGAAGAATCATTATTTAATCAGCACAGCGATCAGCTATGACATTGCAATGCATTGTGAATGATGTTTCCCAGGTGTATTTTCCCTCAGATTTCCATCTACTGCAATGTTGAACTTACGATAATATTTTATTTGTATATGGCTCCTTTTAGTTGGAGTGTGACTAAAGGTTAATGGAAATTCTATTTTTGTCCACTTAGCTACCATTGCAAGGAATCAACGTTGGCTGAATGGCTGCTTCTTGATGCATCACTCAAATTTTCTAAATGTTGATCCAGGTGTAAAACATCTCCTCTATCTCACTTGTTTCAATATATGGAAGGTATATGTGAAACCTTGCCAGTTTTCTTAAGTTGGAACAATAGAAGCAGCCTGAAAGGGTGGAGCTAGCTCCCACAGAACCAGGGTTTTAATTTTAATTTTTCACGAGCAACAGCTAAGGTCTTGAGGCTGGATGTGGAAACTATTTTTCTTCTTTCAGTTACAACTAAAAGCTGGGGGTCTCTTCTGACTGTTCGAATTACATGTGAGATGATTCTGCTTTTCTAAATTTACTTTTATCAAGGGCGTGGTTATGAGATGTTCCTACACTGGAACAATTATTGTTGAGTAGTAAAACATTCTATTATTCTGTTAAGTTTTCCAACAGTGTTAAATTATTCCAATTTCTTCTTTATTTTGTTGTATTTTAATTATAATGTTTGAATAAATTGTGTTTTGCTTCAAACCTGATATATGCCCAATCAAATTGCATTCAGAACGCAATATCTCGCACATGCCTCTAAAATAAGAAAAAGTTAGGGTTTCAGTTATCTTCTTGATATATTTTGAGAGGGTTTGGTCTGGTCCATAACATTAGTAAGCATCTAAAATTTCCCAAAAGCCTTGCTTTGCACAAATTCATTTTATCCCATGATTTCTAACTGTCTTAATAGTCTGTAGAAACAAAGAAAATTGGAGTCTAAGTTAGATTGGTGCTGGAAAAGCACAGCAGGTCAGGCAGCATCCAAGGAGCAGGAAAATCTGCTCCTCGGATGCTACCTGACCTGCTGTGTTTTTCCAGCACCACTCTAATCTAGACTCTGGCTTCCAGCATCTGCAGTTCTTGTTTTTACACAGAAAATTGGAGCCAGAGCAGGCCCTTCAGCCCTTCAAGCCTGCTCTGTCAGTCAGCATGATCATGAATGATCATCAAACTCAGTGTCTTGTTCTCACTTTCTCTCCATAATGTTTGATCAATTCAGTGCTTTGGGCTCAACTGCTTTCTGTGGCAGAGAATTCCATAGACTCACCACTCGCTGGTTGAAGGTATTTTTCCTCATTCAAACTTGAAAGGCCAGACTGTATCTTTAGACTGTGACCACTGCTTCAGGACTCCCTGGTCATTGGGAACATGGTACATGCATTTCTCTTGCTGAGTCCTGTTATAATCCTTTATTCACAATTTTCTCAGGGGGGATGCTTAGAACTTATGATCCATGTAAAATTCTGGAAGGAGTGGTTCAGGGGCATGAATGGTTGCTGGATGTTCCAGGGTTTATAACATTTAAAAAGAATAGGGAGGGGGGAGAAAGAGGAGGGGGTGCAGCACCACTAATCAGAGAGGGTATCACAGCTACAGAAGCTTCCATTGTCGAGGAAGATCTGCCTACAGAGTCAATATGGGTGGAAATTAGGAACAGCAAGGGAGCAGTCACCTCCTTAGGGGTTTACTATAGGGCCCCCAATAGCAGCAGGGAGATGGAAGAACGCATAGATCGGCAGATTTTGGAAAAGTGTGGACGTAGTAGGGTTGTTGTAATGGGTGACTTTAACTTTCCCAATACTGATTGGAACCTCCTTCGAGCAGAAGATTTGAATGGAGCTGTTTTTGTAAGATGTGTTCAGGAGGGTTTCCTAACGCAGTACGTTGACAGGGGAGAGGCCATTCTAGATTTAATGCTCAAAAACGAGCCAGGGCAGGTATCAGATCTTGTGGTGGGAGAGCATTTTGGTGATAGTGACCACAACTGCCTCACATTCTACATAGCTATGGAGAAGAAGAGGATTAGGCAAAATGGGAGGATATTTAATTGGGGAAGAGGAAACTATGATGCGATTAGACATGAGTTAGGAAGCATGGACTGGGAGCAATTGTTCCATGGTAAAGGCACTATAGACATGTGGAGACTGTTTAAGGAACAGTTGTTGCAAGTGATGAATAAATATGTTCCTCAGAGACAGGCAAGAAGTGGTAAGATAAAGGAACCTTGGATGACGAGAGCGGAAGAGTTTCTCGTCAAAAGGATAAAGGTAGCTTGCATAAGGTGGAGGAAGCTAGGGTCAAGCTCAGCTCTAGAGGATTACAGGCAGGCAAGGAAGGAGCTCAAAAATGGTCTTAGGAGGGCCAGGAGGGGGCATGAGAAAGGCTTGGCAGAACAGAGTAGGGAGAACACAAAGGCATTTTACATTTATGTGAGGAATAAGAGAATGGTCAAAGAAAGAGTAGGGCCGATCAGGGATAGCATAGGGAATTTGTGTGTGAAGTCTGAGGAGGTAGGGGAAGCCCTAAATGAGTTTTTTGCTTCTGTCTTTATGAAAAAAAACAAACTTTACAGTGAATGAAACCTTTGAAGAGCAGGTGTGCATACTGGAATAGATAGAGATTGAGGAAGCTGATGTGCTGAAAATTTTGTCAAACATAAGGTTGACAAGTCGCCAGGCCCGGACAAGATTTGTCTTCGACTGCTTTCGGAAACGAGAAATCCGATTGCTTCGTGACTTGCGAAGATCTTTGCATCCTCCCTCTCCATTGGAGTCGTACCTGAGGACTGGAGAGAGGCAAATGTAATTCCTCTCTTCAAGAAAGGAAATAGGGAAATCCCCGGCAATTACAGACCAGTCAGTCTCACGTTTGTCGTCTGCAAGGTGTTAGAAAGGATTCTGAGGGATAGGATTTATGACCATCTGGAAGAGCATGGCTTGATTAAATGCAGTCAACATGGCTTTGTGAGGGGCAGGCCATGCTTCACAAACCTTATCGAGTTCTTTGAGGATGTGACTAGAAAAGTTGATGAGGGTCGAGCTGTGGATGTGGCGTATATGGACTTCAGCAAGGCATTTGATAAAGTTCTCCATGGTAGGCTCATTCAGAAGGTCAGGAGGAATGGGATACAGGAGAACTTAGCTATCTGGATACAGAATTGGCTGGCCAACAGAAAACAGCGAGTGGTAATAGAAGGAAAATATTCTGCCTGGAAGTCTGTGGTGAGTGATGTTCCACAGGGCTCTGTCCTTGGGCCTCTACTGTTTGTCATTTTTATTGATGACTTGGATGAGGGGATTGAAGGATGGTTCAGCAAGTTTGCAGATGACACAAAGGTTTGAGGTATCGTTGACAGTATAGAGGACTGTTGTAGGCTGCAGCGGGACATTGACAGGATGCAGAGATGGGCTGAGAGGCGGCAGATGGAGTTCAACCTGGATAAATGCGAAGTGATGCATTTTGGAAGGTTGAATTTGAAAGCTGAGTACAGGATTAAGGATAGGATTCTTGGCAGTGTGGAGGAACAGCGGGATATTGGTGTGCAGGTACATAGATTCCTTAAAATGGCCACCCATGTGGACAGGGTTATTAAGAAAGCATATGGTGTTTTGGCTTTCATTAACAGGGGGATTGAGTTTAAGAGTCGTGAGATCTTTTTGCAGCTCTATAAATCTTTGGTTAGACCGCACTTGGAATACTGCGTCCAATTCTGGTCGCCCTATTATAGGAAAGATGTGGATGCTTTGGAGACGTTTCAAAGGAGGTTTACCAGGATGCTGGCTGGACTGGAGGGCTTATCTTATGAAGAGGAGTTAACTGAACTCGGACTTTTTCATTGGAGAAAAGGAGGAGGAGTGGGGACCTAATTGAGCTATACAAGATAATGAGAGGCATAGTCGATAGCCAGAGACTATTTCCCAGGGCAGAAATGACTAACACGAGGGGTCATATTTTTAAGCTGGTTGGAGGAAAGTATAGAGGGGATGTCAGAGGCGGGTTCTTTACACAGAGAGTTGTGAGAGCATGGAATGCGTTGCCAGCAGCAGTTGTGAAAGCAAGGTCATTGGGGACATTTAAGAGACTACTGGACATGCATGTGGTCACAGAAATTTGAGGGTGCATACATGAGCATCAGTGGTCGGCACAACATCGTGGGCTGAAGGGCCTGTTCTGTGCTGTACTGTTCTAGGTTCTATGAAACATTAGCATGATTAGTTCTCCCAAAATATAATGCTATTAGATCACAATGTGCAATCCGGTTTGGGAAGAAGAGAGAAGAAATGATAAATTTTCAAAATAGATCAATTTCTGTGCATTTTGTACCTTAATTTCCATAATAATTGCATGGATTTATTTTGCAACTATTTCTTTCAATACAGAGTATGGAATGTGTGGTGAAATGATGAGGAAGTGTGGTCATTTAGTATTAAGGGAATGGAGAGACAGAGAGATGGGAATTTAAGAACCATTACAGACAAAACTTTATTGACTAGCTCATTCAAGGTGGATTCGCAGGTAGACAGGGAGGTGAGGAAGGCATTTGATATGCTTGCCTTTATTGGTCAGTGCAGTGCGTATAGGATTTAGGATGTCATGTTGCAGTTGGACAGGACATTGGTTCGGCCATTTTTGGAATACTGTATTCAATTCTGGTCTCCCTTTCATAGGAAAGATGTTGTTAAACTTCCAAGGATGCAGAAAGGATTTACAAGGATGTTGCCAGATTTGCAGGTTTTGAGCTACGGGGAGATTCTGAATATGCTGGGGCTATTTTCTCTGGAATTTTAAAGCTGAGGGCTTACGTTATAGAGGTTTATAAAATCATGAGGGGCTTGGGTCGGATGAATAGCCAAAGTCTTTTTCCTTGGTTAGTAAGAGTCCAAAACTAGACGGCATAGGATTAAGGTGAGAGGAGAAAGATTTAAAAGGGACCTAAGTTGCAACGGTAACACATTGAGGGTGGTGCGTGTATGGAATGAACTGCCAGAGGAAGTGGTGGAGAGTGGTACAATTACAACATTTAAAAGGCATCTGGATGAGTATATGAATAGGAAGGGTTCAGAGAGATATGGTCCAAATGTGGCAAATGGGACTTAGTTTAATTTAGGATATCTGGTCAGCATGGTCAAGTTGAATCGAAGGGTCTGGTTAAGTGCTCCACATCTCTACCCAGATTACTCCTCAAGTTACTTTGGAATGAAAGGGTGGATAAATCTTGCTTATTTCACAATTTGCATTTCCTTTTATTCAAACTGGTATAGTTAGTTATAAAGCCATTATCTCGAGCCCTTTAAAATGTGCCTTTTTTGTCCCTTAGCCAGCCCTGGCTACACATGATGCAATTGTCCAATTAAATCTGAAGCTGGAAAGGAAAAAGATATGTTACATGTTAATAAACTTCTTGAGCTTCAGGGTTCTACTGCTCAATGCATTCATTAGCTAAATGATTCCAATACATAGGAACGGAATGAGTGTAAGATATATTGCTAGACAATTTGTGTTTGAGTACATTTGTAGAAAAATTCTTATCATAGTCAGCAAAAACAGCCACAAAATGCAGTCAGCTAATCTCCTTATTCCCTGACTGATACTACGAATCATCTGAATTTGACAGACGCTGAAGCAATCACTAACGGTTGAGTGTTGCATGAAATTCTAGTTTTAACTGTTAGCATCGATAAATATTTCCCAGTTAAAAATGTCAGGGGATTGCATTGACCTATGCATGACAAGGCACTGAAAGCATTAACCATTCACAGCTAGTGTAATGATCAGAGTTTAAGTTAAGTGACATGGTGGTGAACTCCTTTGCATACCAGTTGGAAATTTGTTGGGTTCTCCAAAAACAACATTGGTTCTGGGCTCGTGTTCCAAAAGCAGGGAGATATATAACAGATCGGCCTACCCAGACTACTCCTCATGTCACTTTGTATTGAGAGGATTGATAAAACTTGCTCATTTCACAATTTGCTTTTCTTTTCCAACACGGCATGTATTATAAATTGAGTTATAATCCATTGTTTGAAAAATTGTGAATTCTGACTGGTGAAGTCATTCTATTCAGGGTAGCAATTAGGGTAGGAATGCCATGAGTAAAGGCCTTTCTGCATTTGTTTAATGCTCCAATCAAATGGGCACTCTTTCTATGGACAAAAACATCATTATCAAGGTCTGTGACATCATGGCAGCTGTGACTGAGTCAGAGACTCTGCAAACATGCTGGAAAGTTTTGTCAGTACATCACATACTCACCGCTGCTGCTCCAGAAGTATCTCCTTCATTGATATGTCTTGAGATTTAAAATCTATGTCCAATGAACATAGTCTTGAACATCCTGCAATATGGACAAATAAATTCAGACTCTTTGGACCTGCTCTGACATTCAATGAAAATTATAATGATTCTGATCACTCCTGCCTCTGTCCGGGCTCTCCAGTGCTGTCCCATCTCTCTGCTATCTGCTCTTGCTTAATTGTCACACATCTGCCCAACATTTGTCTTATCAGTTCTTTAGATTTGCAATTGTAACGAACTGTACTGAGTTGAGCAATGGCGCACCCTCAGAGGGATCGACGAGTCATCTGCATACTGCACCATTTCCTGTGGAAAGTTTGATGAGACCATGGGAAGTTAAAGACATGAATTAGAATGGTCCAGGTTAGAGCACTTAAATTGATTCCTTTGCACTCAATGACATCTCACTAGTTACTGATCTCAAGTCAACCTGAATCAGTGTTTTTTGCAACGTGACCAGCTATCACCAGATAATTTGTCATCCTCAAAAGCCCAGATCACTGTAACCATGTTGATGACCAATACCTCCTTCTCTGTAGGTGTCAATGGAAGATGGCTAGAAGGCCACATCTGGTTATCTGTGACAATGAGCATACCTGCAAGATTAATTGGTTAAGGAGTGATATTGGGTTAATCTTAAGGCAAAGTGAGAGGTTTTGTGCATTCTGCAAATAAAGGTACAGTCTTTCATAATGTCATTACCATCTTGACTTTCCTGCTTGGGTTATTAAAATGAATCTAGCAACAAGGCATCTTGATCCCAGTGTTAGTTTCCATTGCGACCAACAGCTTATTTTCTTGGTTTCATTAGTAGGCTTCTTCTTTTGGACAATAGAATTCAATATAATCCTTACAACCCCAAGATCACATCAAATAAGCAAGGTGCAACCTTTGAGTTTGTATCCCAATATGCCACTTCCTTTGGCTTTGCACCAAACTCCACTGTGGATCCAATGTCTTATTTGCAATGTAACTTTAAATATTGGAGTTGAGATGCACACATGCAGGTCATCGCCATGCCTGCTTCAATGAAACCAATGATCTTGTTTTTTTTAAATCATTCACTCAACCAAAATGGGCTTTGTTGGCTGGGCCAACATTTATTCCCCATCCCTAATTGCTCTTAAGAAGGTGGTGGTGAGCTGACTTCTTGAACCTCAGCAGTTTGTTTAGTGCAGTCACACCCATAATGCCCTTGGGGGAGATGGGGGGGGGTGCGGGGTGTGGTTAGGATTTGACCCAGCAACAGTTAAGGATGATAATATATTTCCAAATCGGCATAGCGACTGGCTTGGAGGGGAACTTGCAAGTGATGGTGCTCCCATGAGTATCTGCCACCTTTGCCCTTCCAGATGCGGGTTTGGAAGATGCTGACTAAGCAGCCGTAGTGAATTTCGGCTGTGCATCTTGTGGATGGGACACACGGCTGCTACTGAGTATCAGTGATGGAAAGAATGAGTGTTTGTAAATGTGGCACTGATCAAGCAGCTGCTTTATCCTCGATGGTATGAGGTTTCTTGAGGGTTGTTGGGACTGCATTCATCCAGGCAAGGGGGGAATTTTCCATCAGATTCCTGCCTTGGGGCTTGGAAATGGTGGACAGACTTTGGGGAGTGAGGAGATGAGTTACTCACAGCAAGATTCTTAGCTGTCCTGCAATTTGCAGCTACAGTACTAGTGACCCACAGAATACTTATAGTGGGGGATTCAATGAAGGGATTCCATTGAATGCCAAGGAACAATGGTTACATTCTCTATTCAAGATGGCCATGGTTTGATATTTGTACGGTGCAAATATTACTTGTATTGTTTGTGCTCTGGACATTGTAACCAGTTTTTGGATTAAAAACTCTTTACCCAAGCCCTTTTATCAGTGAAGCAGACAAAGGGACTCAGAACTCAATATGCAGTTCAACGGGATTTTATTAACAAAATATTCCCTATTAAAAACTCCATGTGAGCATTTCCCAAATTCCCCCAATATTTACTCTCTACCTAGCTCTATCTGTTGGAGAAAGGCAACGTTTGAGCTGGGCCGCTGGAATCTTCTTCCTCTCTGATGTAGGGCTGGCTCTCTTCCATGAAGGTGCGGGCGAAGCCTCTCCTGGGTCTTCTTGTGCTGCCTCATGGCCTTCTGCCACAAGTCTTGCTGCAAATCTTCACTGAAGGGGTAGCTTTCGGGTGTGCATTTTTATTCTCCTCACCCCCCCCCAAGGCCTTCCAGAATGTTCCGTGGCTTTTGACCCATAAGGTCAGGTGCGGGATTCAAAGGCATCTAATGGGGTCGGCCTCTTTGACCTTGGTTTCAACCATTCTCTGTAGCTGTTAGCTGCTGTTTAATTTAGTTTGGCCTATTTCTATCAGGCCCAATTTCTCCAACTGTGACTCAAGTTAGAATGTACCCAGTTTTGAGCCTGTGGTCGCTTGAGCACACTTGTTACTTGTCAGCCTGGATATTGTCACAGTCTTGCTGCATTTTGACATGGACTGTTTCAGTATCTGAGGAGTCAAGAATGATGCTAAACATTGTACAGTCATCAGTGAACATTCACACTTCTGAGCTTTTGATGAGGAAAGGTAATTGATGAAATAGACTAAGATGGTTTGGTCAAGAACACTGGTACACACATCTTAACGTAGAAGACAGATACCTAGATGGAGTTCAGGCCTCCTGCATCCTCATTGTCAACCAACCCCTGGCCCCTGAAGATTTTTACCCTGTTACCACTTGCAGTACTTTACAAAATTAAAATCTCTGTCTTGGAAACCAACATCAAAGAGATCACAATGATTCAGGGGGCTCCAGCTATAACCAGTCTAAGGAGAAGTATCGATCAGAATGTCTGGCACCTTGACTTCCGGCCAGTGCCTGACGATGTGCACTTTACACCTCCCTGTCATGGCAACAGTGAAGGGTATTGTCATGATTCCCTTGGGTGCTTTGAACCCAGCTCATGACCTCATTGGTCAAAGACCAGAGAACATTCAGGAAGGTTTGAGGTGACTGGATAAGAACACACACATAGAAGCCACCACCACAACTTAAAATCTGAATGATTCTTTCACTACTATCCTTCACAAAATCTTTTATTCATTGGAAAAAAACGATGAAAAGCATTTACTGTCGGCATTTTTTCCTTAACTACGCTTTCATCCCTCAAACCCATCCTTTGATTTTGGAAAATGCTCTTTCACAAAGAAGACATGCAGAATGAATGCAATTGAAGTTTAAAGTCGCTGCTGTAGACTATTACAGATTTGATGAGATAAAATGAGTCAAAAGATCTTCTTCATCAGCATTTATCTTGTGATCTTGTGAAAGTGTCTGGAAGTATAATTTGTTCGCTTAAAGGCATGGTGTCTTATTTGATGCTTCAATGGGCACAGGAATCAAAAAATGTCTCCAACTGATTGACACCAATTGGGAGAAAATGAGCTATTTCCACAGCGTGTGAAAAAGTAAGGTAGGGTAATGAGATAGTGAATCCGGAAGACTGGAACCTGCCACGAGGAAAGAGGAAAGAAGTTGTTACTTAGGTGATATAAATTCACATGCTTTTCTGAAAACTGCTTCATCTGTCCTATTTTTAATGTTATTCTGAAAGACCAGCATTTATTGCCCATTCCTAAAGCCCTGGAGAAGGTTCTGGTGAGCTGCATTCTTATGCATCGCTTTCTGGTGGATATGATCAACCAAAACAGAAATGTTGTCACTCATTTTTTTCTGTCTGCCAAGAAGATGTGTGTGCAGTGAAGTTCACAAACAGGAAGCCACAATCAGTACTGAGACAATTACTTAGTAATGTCACTTATGGGATAAATACACACCAAGATGCTTTGGAGAATTGCTTTACTCTTTGTTATATGTAGTGCCATGGGACTTATTACTGAAGGAAACTTCCAGGATCGTGGCTTACTGCCTCATCTGAAAGCTGGCATTGCCAACTGTATCATGTAGCTTTAATCTTGCTCTGGAGTGTCAATCGAGACTCTGTACTCAAGTGTCTGGAGTGGGTTATGAACCCATAACATTCTGACCCCTTTTCCCTTTTGGACCATGGGTGTCGTCGGTGAGGATTTCCCAGCAGATGAGAGGCATTTTCAGAAAGCACTTAAAATGCAACCACAGGGCAGCACGGTGGCTCATTAGTTAGCACTGCTGCCTCACAGTACTCAATTTCACCCTCGGGCAACTGTCTGTGTGGAGTTTTCACATTCTCCCCATATCTTTGTGGGTTTCCTTTGGGTGCTCTGGTTTCCTTCCAGAGTCCAAGAATGTGCAGGTTAGTTGGATTGGCCACACTAAATTGCTCTGGATGTGCAGGCGAGATGGATTAGCCATGGCAAATGCAAGGTTACAGGGATAGAGTAGGGGGTAAGTCAGGGTGGGATACTCTTTGAAGGTTTCGTGTGGACTTGATGGTCAAAGTTTGTGTGAAGATTTGTAGCTCGGGTGCTTGTTGTAGTGGTTCTGTTCGCCGAGCTGGAGGTTTTTGTTGCAAACGTTTCGTCCCCTGGCTAGGAGGCATCATCAGTGCTGTGGAGCCTCCTGCGAAGCGCTTCTTTGATGTTTCTTCCGGCATTTATAGTGGTCTGTCCTTGCCGCTTCCGGGTGTCAGTTTCAGCTGTCCGCTGTAGTGATTGGTATATTGGGTCCAGGTCGATGTGTCTGTTGATGGAATTTGTGGATGAATGCCATGCCTCTAGGAATTCCCTGGCTGTTCTCTGTCTGGTTTGCCCTATGATAGTAGTGTTTTCCCAGTCGAATTCATGTTGCTTGTTGTCTGAGTGTGTGGCTACTAGGGATAGCTGGTCGTGTCGTTTCGTGGCTAGTTGGTGTTCATGTATGCGGATTGTTAGCTGTCTTCCTGTTTGTCCTATATAGTGTTTTGTGCAGTCCTTGCATGGTATTTTATAAACTACATTAGTTTTGCTCATGTTGGGTATTGGCTCCTTTGTTCTAGTAAGTTGTTGTCTGAGCGTGGCTGTTGGTTTGTGTGCCGTTATGAGTCCTAGGGGTCGCAGTAGTCTGGCTGTCAGTTCTGAAACGCTCCTGATGTATGGTAGTGTGGCTAGTCCTTTTGGTTGTGGCATGTCCTCGTTCCGTGGTCTATCTCTTAGGCATCTGTTGATAAAGTTGCGCGGGTATCCGTTTTTGGCGAATACCTTGTATAGGTGTTCCTCTTCCTCTTTTCGCAGTTCTGGTGTACTGCAGTGTGTTGTAGCTCTTTTGAATAGTGTCCTGAAACTATTCAGGACACTATTCAAAAGAGCTACAACACACTGCAGTACACCAGAACTGCGAAAAGAGGAAGAGGAACACCTATACAAGGTATTCGCCAAAAACGGATACCCGCGCAACTTTATCAACAGATGCCTAAGAGATAGACCACGGAACGAGGACATGCCACAACCAAAAGGACTAGCCACACTACCATACATCAGGAGCGTTTCAGAACTGACAGCCAGACTACTGCGACCCCTAGGACTCATAACGGCACACAAACCAACAGCCACGCTCAGACAACAACTTACTAGAACAAAGGAGCCAATACCCAACATGAGCAAAACTAATGTAGTTTATAAAATACCATGCAAGGACTGCACAAAACACTATATAGGACAAACAGGAAGACAGCTAACAATCCGCATACATGAACACTAACTAGCCACGAAACGACACGACCAGCTATCCCTAGTAGCCACACACTCAGACAACAAGCAACATGAATCCGACTGGGAAAACACTACTATCATAGGGCAAGCCAGACAGAGAACAGCCAGGGAATTCCTAGAGGCATGGCATTCATCCACAAATTCCATCAACAGACACATTGACCTGGACCCAATATACCAATCACTACAGCGGACAGCTGAAACTGACACCCGGAAGCGGCAAGGACAGACCACTATAAATGCCGGAAGAAACATCAAAGAAGCGCTTCGCAGGAGGCTCCACAGCACTGATGATGTCTCCTAGCCAGGGGACGAAACGTTTGCAACAAGGACTTGATGGGCTTAATAGCCTGCTTCCACACTGTATTGATTCTATGATTCATTGTTGGAGTCACTTGTAGACCAGACCAGGAGAAGATGGCTGGCTTTCTTTGTTAAAGGACATTGGTGGTCCAGATGGATTTTTACTACAATTAACCATACTTTCACGGTCGCTATTACTGAAACTAGTATTCATTTCCAGATGTATTGATGAATTCAATTCAAATTCCACCAGCCACCATTAAAATTCCATTAAATCCCCAGAGCTTTAGGTTGTCTATAAAGTAAGATTGCCACCCATTGAGCGCAGCACCAAACTGTTTGATCGTCACTGTATTATCTTAATAACTACAGTGTTGTATCCCAGGAACATAAGAATGGGACAAAAGTAATATCTGTCTTCTCGCTTTCCCTGTGATTAAACTATGCTAATATAATATAAGAAATTGCAAACAGAATTAGGATTGACAGTGTTAAGTACTGTACTGCAAATTACTTATGGCTGTATAAGGCTCAGGCATTAGCAGTTTAAGTGCTTATACTTTTTGTGCTTCTTAACCTCAGGAAAGGATTTTGTTTTAACATAAGTAATCTTATTGGGCACTGGCTTCGGCAGAAAAAAATGAAACAGTTTATAGTTGTTTTATGGAAACAATTTAATTCAAAGAGCTTGTGGCTAAATTGTAGGACTTGAGATGCTACTTATTAATACTGAAGGCAAACTTCAAATGGGTTCTATTAGATATCAGTGAGACTGACCTGCAGGTACCTCTCACTTAACCAATGTGGAACAAATACTTACCTTATTTGTACTTACAGGTTAAAGACTATTTGGCTTTTGCTGTATCCTGATATTTGAAATAACAATTCATTGTGGAAGTCAAGGAAAAATGCAAGAAAGCTTTTCATATCTTTACAAAAGCAGTTCATTCATTTAAAAATGCTAACCTCATTACACTTTGTTGAAAGAGAAAGGAGATAAGAAGGTTTGAAAGCATTACAAAGATCAACACCTTTGCAAGTGTGCATTGGAGGATTGCTGTTCTTGTATCTTTCATGCAGTTCATTTTGTATTATGATTGTCAGAGATCAAGAGTGACGGCAGATACCAAATAGTCCCAAATATTCTGAGCAGATCCTGATGTTTCAGTTCAGTTGTTTCAAATCAAAAACACTGAATAAAATGGACTTTGGTGAGATTTGAGGCAAATTTGGACTAGAGTCGGTTGAGTCAAGATTAGTGTGGTGCTGGAAAAGCACAGGAGGTCAGGCAACATCCAAGGAGCAGGAAAATCAATATTTTGGGCAAAAGCACTTCATCAGGAATGAGGCTGGGAGCCTCCAGGATGGAGAGATAAATGGGAGGGTGTGGAGCTGGGGAGAAGGTAGCTAAGAGTGCAATAGGTGGATGGAGGAGGGGATGAAGATGATAGGTCGGAGAGGAGGGTGGAGCGGATAGGTGGGAAGGAAGATTGGCAGATAGGACGGGTCATGAGGATGGTGCTGAGCTGGCAGGTTGGAACTGGGGTAAAGTGTGGTGAGGGCAAATGAGGAAACTGGTGAAGTCCACATTGATGTCCTGGGATTGAAGAGTTTCAAGGCAGAAGATGAGGCATTCTTTCTCCAGGCGTCAGGTGGTGAGGGAGTGGCAGTGGAGGAGGCCCAGGACCTGCATGTCCTCAGCAGAGTGGGAGGAGGAGTTGAAATGTTCGGCCATGGGACTATGGGGTTGATTGGTGCGGGTATCCCGGAGATATTCCCTAAAAGCATCCAGTCTCCACAAATAAAGGAGACTGCATCGGGGGCAACAGATACAATAAATGACATTTGTGGATGTGCAGGTGAAACTTTGATGGATGTGGAACTAAGGCCCATTTTGACTTCAGGATTAACTTACACCACCATTTATGTTTTCTTGCTGCGTGGTGTGGTGAGTTTCTCATTGGACAGTAACAAATTGTCAACTAAGGCGGATTACTGATTTTTAGATGTCTTTACTGACAACAAAAGGAGAAATCTGTCCCACTACAATTCGAAGAGTGGGCAATAGTCAGACCTGAAGTGCCACTAATGATAGTCCGGGGAGAGGAGGGGGTTAATCGTGTATCGTTAGTTGGGGAGTTACAAATAAAGCACTCAGGTTTCTGGTCAGACTTGTCTAGGGGCTTGGATAAGGAGGCTTGGAAGGGATGAATAAATGGTGAATAAGCGGGGCCTTGTGTTTATGGTTCCACAGTGAGCTGTGCTCTCTGTCATCACTTTCTGTCATTCAAGTTAATCAGGGGTCTGGGTTGAAGACACTCCTAGGTTGATTGGGAGGTGCTGTGGGGATTTGTTGGGGTAGTGGTTTATGGCTGCCAAAAGGGATGGGGGTGTCAAGGTGGCAACGGGCATTTTCACAACAATGGCAGTGACAGAGACGTGGAGAACCTCCAGTTTGTGGGTGTGTATGTAGATTGGCATCAGAGGGCATGGCATACTACAGGGGGGTGTTATTAACAGAAGGAGAAAGTGAGAATTGCAGATGCTGGAGAGCAAAGCTGAAAATGTGTTGCTGGAAAAGCGCAGCAGGTCAGGCAGCATCCAAGGAGCAGGAGAATCGACGTTTCGGGCATGATCCCAAACACAAAACACTGACATAACTTCCACAGGAAGGGCATAGAGAGACAAGATGGGCATCATCAAAGTGTACTGTTGAGGATCCAGTGGTGGGGAGGACATTTTGAGGAGAATTTCGCTGTGGGATGTCTCCACAGTTGGGGGGAGATGGGCTGAAATGGTCTGTGTGAGGTAAATGGATAAGGAGGCTTGGAGGGGATGGGTACATGGTGAACAAGTGGGGCCCAGTGTTGAATGGTTCCACAGTGAGCTGTGCTCTCTGTCATCACTTTCCATTCTCTAGATGCCAAATGCTATGAGAAAATGGCTGGGGCAAAGCTTGGTGTGGAGTGCGGGGGCGGGGGCGGGGGGATTGTGGTGGTGGAGGTGGGATGGAGTCACAGTAACTTTTTTGGCTGACAATGCGGATTTCACATTTTCTGTATGATTGGACACTGTCAGTTTTATAAATTGGATAAGGAAAGTGAATGTGCTTCAACCAGGTGTGTAGATAACGCAAAAAATATATAGGAAGGCAAGTGATAAGGATGACACAAAGAGAAATATAGGCATATTGATCGAATGGGCAATAACTTGGTAGATGGAATATAATGTGGGAAAGCATGAGTTATGTGCTTTGGCGAGAAGCGTGGAGGAGGTGAATCCTGGATAAATGAAGAAATACTGCAGCAAATGGCAGCACAGAGGGATTTGGAAAGCCTCATGCAAGAATCATAAAAAGCTAATACACAAGTTCAGCAAGTACTGAAGAAGGCAACGAAATGTTAGCCTTTATTTCAAAGGGAATAGATAATAAAAACAGAGAATTCTTGCTAAAAATATACAAGGCACTAGTCAGACAACAGCTGAAATTTGGTCAAATTTTCTTTGGAATACTTAGAAGCAGCCCAAAAAAGGCTGATCCCAGTTAACAAGGGACCTTCTTATGGGGAGAGGTTGAGTAAATTGGGACTGTACTCATCAGAGCTTAGAAGAATGAGAGGCAATCTTATTGAAACACACAAACTTCTGAGGCTATTAACAGGTTAGATCAGAAAGATTGTTTGCCCTTCTGGGGGAACCTCAGATGCAAGGAGGATTTTCCCACTTAAGCCCAAGGTGAGGAGGAATTCCATCTCTTAGTGGGTAGTGAATCTATGGAATCTTTTTTTATCACAGAGGCTGCTGAAGCTGGCTTGTTAAACATGTTCATAGCTGAAATGGACATGTTTATTATCAGGGAATCAAGGGCTATGGGAAAAGGCAGAAAAGTGCAGTAGAGTATAATCAGGTCAACCATGATCTCATTGAATGGCAACAGCAGATCCAATGGACAGAATAGCTTTCTTGTGCTCCTACATGTTATGGTCTTATGGTCTTAAATGCATGAATAAGTACTTTAAGTACATGGATACATTTGCAAAACCCAGCCATGTTTAATTTGCAACTATTTCATTGACCATTAGCTGTGTCTGCAGAGTGAAGGTGCTTAGGGATCAGATGCTGGTCCAAAGCAACTTGTGCTATGATTGTAAATAAAACATTGCGATGTCAATGATACAGAACATAGAAGCAATGATGTAAATAGAAGCCAATGCTGACCAAAAGTGACAAATGCAACCTCTAAGGGTGTTGTGTGAGTTGGAGAGAATTGCTTTATCATCTGCCACATTGGTTTAAAAATGGTCTGTATTGAATGGAGGACCAGGTTGACAGCAAGTCGAGGAGCAGCAGTAGGTCACTGTGGAGGATAAAGAGTATCCAACTCAGGCAGAGTTTGCTGCCACAAGGAGCTTTTCAGCCCTGACTCCATTTCCTGGGGATGAGGAAGGTGCAGAGCTGATGCAGGCTTGGTGTGTCATTGCAATGCAACTTTGCTAGATGCTTGGGTGAGATCTGACACTGCATGAATGGGAGGCCATCCTGTCTCGGTGGCTCAGAAGATCACATGCACTTTGCTTCTCCCAGGGAGTGATGGGTAACCTTTGCGGGATCCCTCAGTCGTACTCCCACAAATATATCAGGATAGTGACCGATACCATCAATGCAAGATCACGGTGGTTCAGTTAATTTTCGAAGGCCAGAGCTGCAGCCAGGCAGTAGGATTTCACCACACAGCTGCCTCCCCACTAAGTGCACGGTAATGTTAACCGAACACAACAGACACTGAGAGGGCTGTATCAGAGTGCTGTGGAACTCATAGACAGGAAGGAGTTCTATTCCATTAATGTCAAGGTCATATTCAATCCTGGAGGGTGTGTGCCCACTACCCTGGCAACTGCCATGATACCTACATCCTGGAGCATTCTTGTATACCTGGTGTGTTTGGAAGTCCAGGTGCATTATAAGACTGGTCACTGAGAAACAAGGTATACCAACTATGACCATGACTGATTATACCATTCTGCTGCCTAGTATAGAGAACAGATACAATGCTGCCCGTGCCTCAAAGTTGGGAAGAGCACAAAATCAGTCTGTAAAATAGGATGTAGGTAGGTTAGGTGAATGGGCAAAGATCTGGAAAATGATGTACAATGTGGAAAAGCATGAAGTTGTCCATCTTGGCAGAAAAAAGGTTTTTCTTCCAAATGTCGAGAGTTTGCACAGCTCTGAGAATCAGAAATATCTGGTTATCCCAGTGTACAAACTGCAGATGTTTAGCGTGCAGGTACGGCAAATAATCAGGGAAGCTATTGGAATGTTATGTCTTATTTTGAGGAGAATTGAATAGGGAGATTATGTTTCAATTAGAAAGGTGGTGAGACTGCATCTGGAGTACTATAGTTAGTACTCGTTACTGACATTATAGGAGGGTGCTGACATGTTGGATGCAGATCAGGAAAGATTTCCTCGACAAATACCTGGAATGAGCAGATTGGAAAGGATAGACAGGCTAGGCCTGTATCATGGAAAATAAAGACAAAAATTGCTGGGAAAACTCAGCAGGTCTAGCAGCATCTGTGAGAGAAAGCAGAGTTAACATTTTAAATCTAGTGATTGCCCAGCTAAGGCCTATCCTCAAAGAGTTGGAAAAGTCCAATCTGACCAATTACCATCCCATCAGCCAGTTCTCAATCTTAAGCAAGACGACAGAAGATGTCGACAATGGCACTTTGCAAAAATGCACTAATAAGGAAACAACATGTTCATGGATACTCAGCTGAGATCTGCTAGGGCCACTCAAATGCAAACCTCATTGCAGCCTTGGTACAATCATGGAGAAAGAGTTGAAGTTCAGAGGTTGAGGTGAGAGTGATTGCCCTTGACATCAAGACAGCAAAAATGGTACTGAAACGCACAGCAATGCTAAAATGATTTGAATCACTATTATGTAGTATTACTTTTAGGGGTACAGGTTCTCTGCAATGGCTAGAATCTGAATCCCAAAATGGATTACTCTTGGAGATCAATCACCTTAACTCAAGGCACTGTTGCGGGTGTTTTAGGTTGACTCCTAAGCCCAAATATCTTCAGCTGCTTCATTAATAACCTTCTCAATGTAAGGATGGAAGTGGAGATGTTCACCAGGAGGCTTCAGTCCCATCTTTATCCCCTCAGCTATTAACATAATCCATATCCACATGCAACCAGACCTCGACAAATATTCAAGTTTGGGATGCAAAATAATAAGTGACAATGACCATTTCAATTAAGAGAGAATCTAACTGTCTCCCATGACTTTCAATGGCATTGCAATCACTAAAATCCGACTTTCAACCTCTGAGGGGGTCCTTTAATCTGAAAGTGAACTGCATCAAACACATAAATGCAGTGGCTGAAAGAGCAAGCCAGATGCTGGGAAATCTATGATGGGTAACTCACTTCCTGACTCCACAAAGACTGTTTATCATTTACAAAACACAGAATGGTTGTAAGAGAATACTTTCCAACTATCTTATCAGGTGCAGCTCCAAGAATATTCAAAAAAACTCAACGTCATCCAGAATAAAACAGTATTCTTGACCGACACCATATCCAGCACCATGAACATTGACTCACTCCACCATTGATGCAGCAATGTATACCATCTTGAAGGTTCACTAGAGTATCTTCTTAAATCTCACTCTACATTGTCTTCCAAATCCATACTTCTATCACCTAAAAGGACAAAGACAACAGATGAATAGAAATATTACCATTTGAAAATTCCCTTTCAAGTCACAGGGCATTCTGATTTTGAACTATCTTGATACTCTTTCTCGGTCATTGGGCCAGAAATTTGGAGACTTCCTCCTTCTCAATACTGTAGGTCTACCTACATCTTGGAACCTGTAGCAGTTTAAGAAGGCAGCTTTGAAGGACCTTCCTGAACATACTTAAGGATGAACAATGAATGCTGGTCTTGCTACATTTTCATGATACCAAACTCAGTCAAATACTGCCTTGGTGTCAAGGGCATGTGAAGGATAATCAGGCTTATTACTGGAAATCTGCTGCTTTGATAAGAAAGCTAGGTCTCTAGTTAAGCCGTTCTGATGGAACTCGGAACGAACTTCAGTGAGCAGGTTATTGTTGAATAAGTATTGGTTATAGCATTGTCAAGAGAGAGTAGACTGATGGGGTAGTAATTAGTTACATTGGAATTTAATGACTACTCATATATAGTTCTTTTGTGGCTGTACTGGAATATTTGACTAGTGGTATGGTCTGTTCTGGAGCACATCTATGCTACTTAACTCTGTGATCTGCCTGTATTGCTTGCAAGACGAAGCTTTTCATTGTACCTTGGTTCATGTGACAATAAATTCAATTCAATTCATCAGGCAGAAATCAGAAAGCAGTAGAAAGTTCAGGCAACATTTCCACTGAAGTTCATTTTCTGCAACTACTGAGAGTTCAAATCAGCCCCAAGTTTAAAATAAGATTAATTGGCATATAGTTAAGAGCAGAAACATTTATAAACTAAACCAAACTCTGTAATGAAACTCTGTTTTATTCCACATCATGAAGATCCTATTGAAATGTAGGAAAGTAGGTAATCCTCCCTAATTAGAAGAACAGAGTGACTTATAATTTGTTTTCCCTTCTCTGCAGGTAAATGAATTGAGCTGCTGTCATGCTGAAGAGTACAGGTCTTGAAGACCACAGGGCTTTATCTCAACTTTATTTCAGTCAGATAGGTTCTTGAGAGATTTTTTTTCTCTGGTAATTTGTCAGCATGCTGTGTCAGGAAATGTGTATCTGGATACAATGGAAGTCAACAGAATGAAGATCAGCCGTAATGTTCTCACAGCCAAAATGTTTGCCAATGCTCACTGTTAGGGAGACACATACAATGAATAAACATTTAGCTGCAAAATTGCAGGTCTGCCCTCAGCTGCTCAATGGGCAATGGGGTAGATACCCCTCTTGGATGCTAACACACAATGGGCGATAACGGATCAGTCACCTACTTTAGGAGCATTAATGGAGTGCATTCACAAATATCCATGCCTTGCTTTTAGCCAATGTGATTTTTTTTAACTGTTTATCTCCATGAGAGGAGAGGGCATTACTGGCAGAACTGTTACTTCTGAGCAAAGAGATCAAGGTTCAAGTTGCATCTGCTGTCGAGGTGTGTAATAACATCTCTGAATAGTTTGGTTCAAATAAAATTGATCTCCATGGGAAACAAGGGGATTGCGGTAAAGGTATAATTCATGAATGTGTGTGATATGTCCTCTGAAGTAGCCCAGAAATGTGAAATGATATCGTAATTCAGTTTGGGATGGACAATAAAGGTGTGAACAGTGACATAACTCCACAGAGGCTCGTATTCCATCACCAAGTCATGGGATACAGACACTGATCCAGCTTCCTCAGAGACAGCTCTGAGTGAACAGAATCCCTGACACTCCTATTCTTTATCGGTAAGCCAAGACTCCCTGATTGGACCAGGTTAACAGCCGCAATCAGGGAACTCATATTCTATGAGCTTCAACTGGCTGACCTTGTTACAATCATGACAGATAGAATGGCTCATATCCAGAAAGCAAAAAAAATACGCTGCAAAGAATGCTGCAGGTTAACAAATATATAGAGCTACACATATATTCTGACATTGAAAAATCTCCAGTTTGTGTTTCATACCTTAAATGAATAGAATTACAGTTTTGAGATTCTACCAACAGAACAATGAGTTGAATTATTCCATGTGCAGTTGAAGCTATAGACACACCTCAGAAATAGTGATAAGTTGGCAACTTGCAAACACATGGAGACATGTAAAGAAATATTCTCCTCCCCTAAACAATAAGTCTTTAGAATTATAAGATAAAAGGATGCTTTGTCTTATTGTCCTCCTTGTATTTACTGTAAAGCATTACAATGTTTAAAATTTTGTCTTAACACAACCCTAATTGCAACAGTTTTGTAATGCTAAGATGACTAGATCCTGTCATAACCCATTCAGAATTAGGCCAATTCTGTAACATTCTAACAGGATTTCCAATGGGTTACCATACAGCAAGACAAGCCTGAAAAATTGCAGTTGGCATATCAGGAATCCCAAGTAACTCAGGAAAGCCTTTCCAAGAATATGTCGAGATTCTACATCCCGATTGCATAGTGATTAAGCCATCTTGCTCCACATAAAGAAATACTTGCCAGTATAAATATTTTGTGGTCACTACACTGAACATGGAGTGCAATTCCAATGTTTGTGAATCAGCCAGTCAATGTCCCATAAAATTATCCATAAGTCCAAATGTTCCAGTAAAAGCCACATCAAATTAGAGAGAATAGAGAATGTGTTCAGGCACAAGGTAAAAAAAGATGCTTCTAACAGCAAGCCTTTCTGATTAACAAGATGAGGCAGAGAGAGTTTCCTAACATTTACCAGAGCAGAGACAAAAATCTCCAGTATACACCTCAAATGAAGTTTTTTCAAAGTCTATATGGATATATTTGTTCACCTGCATTATATTTGGACTCTTCTTTCTTTCCAGCTTTTTTTTTGTTTTGGATATGAAACTATAATGTTTTTTCATGTATGATAGGCTTTCTGTAATATTTCGGCAGACATATCTTATATGTTCAATGCAAGTCTCAAACTCATGTGCTTACATAGCAAGTAGGCATCAAGTACAGGCATCATATCTTATCATAGACCTACCAAACCTCTCTCTGTCCCACTCAAGAAGGAAAACAGATAGTTGCAATTGGGAATCAAATATTTGTTGATTCAACATGGACAACATGAGACAAAAGTAAAATACTGTGGATGCTGGAAATCTGAAATAAAACCCAAAGTGCTGGAGAAACTCAGCAGGCCTGGTAGCATCTCCTCCAAAGAACAATTGAACTGGACTTGAAACATTCCCCTCTGTCTTCCTCTCCACACATGTAGCCAGATATTCTGGGTTTCTCCAGCACTGTCTCTTTATATTGTATATTATAGTCAACAATATGAGAACAGTCAGAACTGCCCAGGAATTAAAGACTAATCTCCTGGTCACAGACTTGATTGATGTGAAAATGACTTTCAGATCATATTTAAAAGGAAAGTGCTTTTTCCCTTTCTGAGGAAGAGTAATTGGACTGGAAATGTTAACTCTGATTTCTCTCTACATATGATGTGAGACCTGCTGAGCTTTTCCAGCAATTTCTGATTTCCAGCATGCTTTCAGTTTTTCTTTTGCATTTTCCGTTTATTTGTCTCAAAAAAATATTTTAAACAGTAAACGGCTTCAGCTGCTTGTATCTAATCATAGTTGTTGTTCTGTCCTTACGGATTCTGCTGGCCATGAATTCAGGGCTTTGGACATTTGCACTGCCTGAGGCTACATTCTGACACTACACTCTCCTATTCTGTTCCTGCTTTGCTTCTGCTGCATATCATGCCCTTATCCAACTGTGATCTTTATCTGACTCTCAGCACTTCCAATAAATTCACTTATTTATATTCTAATGTATAGAATACAGGGTTACAGTTCTCCAGTGCAGATCTTCCATTATCTCCTCTCCAGAGTTTCAGAAGTGTGTGCATCAGGGTCACATTCCTTACACATTTTCATTACTAACAAATGCATTCTCACAATACCACAGCAGAAAACATTAGCTTTGACACTGAATGTTCACCCTGAGAACTACAGCCGATCATAAAACAAAATAAAGGCAACATAAGGGGGCAGTGGCTGAATCCTGACTTTCTGCCTTACTAAGAATAAAGATTATACATTCAATCTAATAAACAGTGCACCTTTCAGCTTGAGATCAGTTACGTAAGTTGGAAGATAGAGTCAATTAGATCAAAGCCATATCATGTCCACTGTTCACAATGTGCTGACAAATCTTATGGCTGGCACTTATTAACATTTGGCATGCCTCCAAATGTAGACACTTAAGAAATTGACTAGGCCATCCTGCTCTATGGATTGCTTTGGTGATCAATTAGATCTATGTCTGATCCCTGCAATTTATCTGTCTTGGTTTCATATCCCTCAGTATCTATTCCTAACAACAGTCTTAGCAATCTCAAGTTTGAAGCTTTCCATTGATTTAGCTTCAACAGCTTTTATCAGAGGATAGAAGATGGATGGGGAAAAAAAAATGAATTCTAGATTTCCACAACCCTTCATGTGAAAAAAACTGTTCCTCCAGCCTTGCATTAGACCAAGCCCATTATTCCATTCAACAGCCACTCCTCACTTTGGAACTGTTTACCAGGAACAATGCAAGAGTTCTATCATTCACCTTTTTATTCCCTATGGATCAGATCCCTGTCTGGGCTGGGCACTTAACTTCAGAGAGCTAGGTGAGCTCCCATGTCACTTTGCAGAGACCTTTCAACTAGTAATCTCGGTGGATGACAGCAAAAGCAGTGGACACAGAGTGCAACTTTTAGAGAATTGTTAAACCTGAATGAATGTGAGTCTTGTGACCGGACCTTCAGTGGGCACAGTTGCCTTGGGCTGCCAAAGACATTTTATGATCGATGATAATTTTATTCACCAACAGCTCTGTGGAACACCTTACATTTTTCCTTTCCCATTCGAGTTTTGCATGTCGATTTTTGCTGCCTTTCAGTGCTCAGAAAGTCAAGAACTGGATCAATGCCAAGATGCTTTGTGTGGCGTAAACAGCATCTTGGGAGGATTTGTTTTGTACACAGATCAATGCCCTGTAATTTTAAATTGTGATTAGAAGATATTCACAGAGCTTTTTCTTACTGTAAGCTGATTTGCTTTTTTTTTCCCCCTTAATTTCAACTCATTATCTTACAACACACAGTATAGAACCATCTGTTGTAGGAACAAAGAAGGAGATATGATTTTGTCATCATTAATTCTTTTCTGCATAAATGTTTGTTTATGAACACAGGAATCTAGTTTGCTAGAGCTATAGGTGCCTCAAGTATTGCAATCAGCAGTGTTAAACAGAAACGGACTGCTTGGTACATGTTTCCTCTCCTGAAAAGGAACACAGTCAGATGACTCCCACAACTCAAACAAGGTCACATCTGAGCGAGTCAAAGACAGCTTTTGTACTATAGCAGGAGAAGTGAAGTTAAGGCCACAATCAAACCAAATGAAATTTAAATGATTGGCAGATCAGGTTTGAGGGACAAAATAGTTTATTAATCTATCAGTTTCTTATGTTCTTAAATACCTTTAACTGTAAATGTCCTAACTTATAGCCCTTAAATCAACAAAGCAAGATTTGTCAACCTGCAACTTGAAGAACGAATAAGCTGACCTGACCAAGCATTTTCACGGCATTTCCCTCGCCCCACCCTCTAACACTCAGGAGGATACAAGTAACAAGAATTTGGGACAAGCGTTAGTCTCAAAATCCCTCCAACATCATGTCTAAATCTGACATAAATCTCCATTTCTTTGTCATTGCTGAGTCAATATCCTAAAACTCCCCGATCTAACAGTAAGGCAGAAGCACCTTTCTCACATATACCGCAGTCAATTAAAAAGCGCAGTTCCCACCATTTTCACCATCTTCATCATGAGGGACATTGATAGGGTAAATAAACAAGGCCCTTTCCCTGAGAACTAGAGGGCATAGGTTTAGAGTGAGAGAGGCAAGATTTAAAAGAGATCTAAAGGCTACTTTTTTCAAGCAAAGAGTGGTGCATGTATGGAATGAGCTGCCAGAGGAAGTAGTGGAGGCTGGTACAATTATAACATTTAAAAAACGTCTGGATGCGCATATGAATAGAAAGGGTTTAGAGGGGTATGGGTAAAGTGTTGCAAATGGGACTAGATTAATTTAGGGTATCTGGTTGGTATGGACAAGTTGGACCAAAGGGTCTGTTTCCACGCTGTACATCTCTACGACTCTATGATTGTATGAAGGGCACCTATTGATAGGCTACAAAACGTGGTGTCAGCAGTGAGATTCATTTTCAACGACTGAATATTATATAAAAAAAGACTTTCCTTCAGTAACAAAGCAATCTCTGAATTTAAGCAAGGATTACATTGTCTCTGGCACCACTGACTTTCTAACTTGTTCCCAAAGACATTAATCCACTGTCAATCACACAATGATGGAAGAGCATAACTGTGAGGCTGCATCATAATTGGCTGCAGAGGTCACATGCTCCAACATGCTTACGTTAAATCACATCATTATTATCAGCGATAGCTTTTTGTCAGGCTGAGCGTTCACCTCAGTGACTAACTTCAAGTTAATTACTTTCAGGCTGAGACAAGCTGAAGAACATGACAATGTGTGAGCTTACAATGTACATCAATGGTTTATTTAGGCCATTTGGCCCTTAATCACATCTTCTGAGACAATAAGTGCTCTTGGAAGTTCAGCCAGAAATGTTTCAAATGCCAACACACAGAATGTAGCATACTGACAGCTACAAGATGTTATGCAATTACACTTCAAATTATTCATATCTTGCCAGGAATAAGTTCATTGCATTAGGCTGTTGAATGAATTGTTATATGATGGTGGCAGTAAAGGACAGGAAAAGGATACTACTATGCAAAGTAACTCTGTTCCCTGGAAATTTGTAATGCTGTCATTAAGCAGTTGAACAATCATGAATGCATTCTGTCCTTTCAGTGACAGGTAGCTGCGAGGAAGCTTGAGTCACAACAGTTTATCAAATCAACAAACCCTATAAAGTATTTCCACATATTTATCAATGTAAGAGGGAAAAGCTGATAAAGGAAAAAAATCACAGGAAATTCGATATGGAGCACAGAATACTTTTATCCTTCCTTCATCAGATTTCTCAATGTAATCGATAGTTTGTGGTGCACTAAACCGCTGATCCTTTAAGGGATCTCTAAATATGCCAACTAAGTATATTGATAGATCAATGGATGTTGGTTCTCCAATACTGAACTCAGCAACCTGTGAGCTTTGTTTTTGTCAATGAAATGTTAACTGATGGATGAAGGACACAAGCAAAGGCTAAATCACCAAAGAAAAGAAACATTCTGCTCATCTAACCTGTGTCGAGAAATGTTCTCAGACCATGCTTTCAAATGATACTTTATGGATTTTTTTTTTCTACATTCTGGCTTTTTGAATAAGTTTGTCATTCTTGCTTTGTGAAGGTGAATTTTAAGTTTGCCATTGTGAAAGGCACACACCCCTTGTATGATGAATGTCCTTGTTAAGTGGCACAAAACAATTACAGGTTGTGCTTGTGTCCATTGGATTGTCAGAGAAAACCTGTGTCACAGTGGGGACTATAAGGCTTCAACAAACATGTCGAAGTGCAATGAGCAACCTGGATTCTATCATTTTAGTGCTGTTCAGTCATCACCTAAAACAAGAGGAAAGAAATGAAGAAGGCATAAATACAGAGCTCATTTACAAAAAGCAGCCCATCCAAAAATGGAGCTTTTTGACTTTGGTCAACATAACATTACATGCTTGGAAATCTATTCTACCACAGGATCAGAATCTCAGGACATCAGTGCTGAAGACATGCTGTAAGCCTATTAGCATTGTCAAGTATCTGTGTGTAAGTACTAACTCATAAACTCTTTGACTTATTGGCAAATTGTAGAGGTCCTTCTGACCAAGAACACTTATTGGGAGTTTAGTGTGTGATATCCTACTTCAAATACTAGTTATTGTTTTGTGGTTGACTAGAACCAGAAATAGAACATTAGTAGGCAGAGAGTAGTTAAACAGGAAATCTTTATTCCAAGTGTCTCACTTCTATGATTAGTTTTTTGACTGCCTTTCTAGCTCTTGCCTTTGGGACACCTGATCTCTAAAAGGGGCAGAACATACCAACTACATATATAAAACTTCTTCCCCTTGATTTCATAGAACATATAACATAGAACAGTACAGTGTAGAACAGGCCCTTCGGCCCTCGATGTTGTGCCAACCTGTGGACTATTCTCAGCTCGTCCCCCTACATGATGCCATTATTATCCATGTGCTTATCTAAGGATTGTTTAAATCTCCCTAATGTGGCTGAGTTAACTACATTGGCAGGTAGGGCATTCCACGCCCTTACCACTCTCTGCGTAAAAAAACTGCCTCTGACATCTGTCTTAAATCTATCACCCCTCAATTTGTAGTTATGCCCCCTTGTACAAGCTGACATCATCATCCTGGGAAAAAGACTTTCACTGTCTACCATATCTAATCCTCAGATCACCTTGTATGTCTCTATCAAATCCCCTCTTAGCCTTCCTTCTTTCCAATGACCCAAGTCTCTCAGCGTTTCCTCATAAGACCTTCCCTCCAGACCAAGCAACAGCCTGGTAAATCTCCAATGCTTCCACATCCTTTCCGAAATATGGGGACCAGAACTGTACACAATATTCCAAGTGTGGCTGCACCAGCATTTTGTATAGTTGCAGCATGATATTGCGGCTCTGGAACTCATTCCTCTACGAATGAAACCTAACACTTCGTATGTCTTCTTAACAGCACTATCAACCTGGGTGGCAACTTTCAGGGATCTATGTACATGGACTCCAAGAATCCCACTGCACATCCACACTACCAAGAATCTTTCCATTGTCCCAGAACTCTGCCGCCTTGTTATTTTTCCCAAAGTGCATCATCTCACATTTAGCTGCATTAAACTCCATTTGTCACCTCTCAGCCCAATTCTGCAGTTTATCCAAGTCCCCCTGCAACCTGTAACATTCTTCCAAACTATCCACTGCTCCACTGACTTTAGTGTCGTCTGAAAATTTACTAATCCATCCACCTGTGCCTATGTCTAAATTCATTTATAAAAATGATAAAAAGGGGTGGTGCCAAAACAGATCTTTGTGGCACACCACCAGTAGCCAGACTCCAGGCTGAATATTTTCCATCAACCACCATTCGCTGCCTTCTTTCAGAAAGCCAGTTTCTAATCCAAACTGCTAAATTACCCTCAATTCCATGCCTCTGCATTTTCTCCAACAGCCTACCATGTGGAACCTTATCAAAGGCTTTACTGAAGTCCATGTATACCACGTCAACTGCCCTACCCTCATCTACATGCTTGGTCACCTTCTCAAAAACTCATTGAGGTTTGTGAGACATGACCTGTCCTTGACGAAACCATGTTGACTATCTGAAATCGACATGTTGCTTGCTAGATGATTATAAATCATATCTCTTATAATCCTTTCCAAAATCTTTCCTACAAGAGAAGTAAGGCTCACTGGTCTATAATTGCTTGGATCATCTCTACTGTCCTTCTTGAACAAGGGCACAACATTTGCAATCCTCCAGTCCTCTGGTACTAAACCTGTAGATATTGACGACTCAAATATCAAAGCCAAAGGCCCTGCTATCTCCTCCCTAGCTTCCCAGAGAATCCTCGGATAAATCCTATCTGACCCAGGGGACTTGTCCACTTTCACTCCTTCTAGAATTGATAACACTGTTTGTAACTAACCTTGATCCTTTCTAGTCTAATATCTCATACCTCATTCTTCTCCTCTACAATATTCTCCTTTTCCTGAGTGAAAACCAATGAGAAATGTTCATTTAGCACCTCTCCTATCTCCACAGGGTCCACACTCAATTTCCCACTTCTGTCTTTGGCTGGCCCTATTTCTACCCTAATCATCCTTTGATTCCTCACATACCTATAGACCTCACATACCAATATGCACCTTAACAATATATCTGACGTTTATAACTATTATAAAGGCATTGTTGCTATCATATGTATATTGTCATGAATAGTTACAAAATAAAAACATGGAAAAAGAAAAAGACCCTTTCATAGCCTACACTGACATGATCAGTCTCTCGGGAGGGGGGAGCAGGAGTGATTCCTAGAAGACTGTCTCCCTATCTCAGGAACCTTTTCTAGTGTAGTCTTCCAGGCATCAGGAAGGTCCTGTTGTTCTGCAGACACATCCCTCTCTGATCATTGTTGCCATTTGATGCAACTGTTATCCCCTCCCTGGGTATGACCAACCCTGTAGCGTAGACACATGAATTGGTTGAGACCGCTAGTCCCTTCTGTTCCGGTTTGTTATTCTGAGGGACAATCTCCTTTTGGTGAGGTGTGGCAACCAGCTGGTCTGTTTCAGTTCTCCATGCTAGCTCATCTCTAGTCTACACCATTTATGGCAATGGTGCTATTTGATCTATCACCACCACTAGGATTCATTTCTCCCTCCATGCACAATTCCGGGCTAACACAGTTTCTCCTCTTCGGAATACCCTTGACCTTGAGGTTCCCCACTTCTGGCCACCTGTCCTTCTTGATTTTGCTCTACTACCTCTCTGGTCTCTTCCAGCCACAGTAAGTCAAACATGGTTCTCAGTTGGACATTAAACACATCGACGAGCACTGGGTTATTGTGTTTGGGGTGTTCCGATATATGCTGAGGAACTTGGAGTCAAGATTAGAGTGGTGCTGGAAAAGCACAGCAGGTCATGCAGCATCCAAAGAGCAGAAAAATCAATGTTTCGGGCAAAAGCCCTTCATGCTGAGGAACTTGGTGAATCACCGTCCTAGTTTCCCTCAAGGTTTGTACAAATCTCGCCGTCTGGTCGTTTGTCGCAGGCTGATATGGAACCGATGACCCTGGATCTTTGTCACTCATGACTTGTTCAGGATTCCTGAACCTGGCAAATATTTCATCTAGTCGGTCTAAAACTGATCCTGCTGATATTGAATTCACATCTGCTACATCAGGACCCTAGGAGTGGGCATCTACGATCACTCATAACATATTCCACCGGTCTAACAAAATCAACTTGAATCCGCCACCATAGAGTCATAGATCATAGAATACCTACAGTGCAGAAACAGGCTATTTGGCCCAACAAGTCCACGTGACTTTCTGAACAGCATTTTACCTAGACTCACCTCCCCCCGCCACTCTTCGCCCTCAACACACACCGTCTCCCTGTAACCCGGCATTTCCCATGGCTAGTCCACCTAACCTACATATGCTTGGTCACCTTGGCAACTTAGCATGGTTAATCCACCTAGCCTGCACATCTTTGGACAGTGGGAAGAAACCAGAGCATCAGGGGAAACCCACGCAGACTAAGGGAGAATGTGCAAGCTCCACACAAACAGTTGCCCAAGGCTGGAATCAAAACCGGGTCCCTGGCACTGTGAGTCAGCAGTGCTAACCATAGAGTCATAAAGTCAGACCAAACAGAAACAGATCCTTTGGTCCAAATCATTCATTCTGACCAATTATCCTAAACTTAACTAGGCTCATTTGTCTGTGTTTGGCCTATATCACTCTAAACCTTTCCTATTCACATATCAGTCCACATATCTTTTATATGTTGCAATTGTATCCACTCCTACCACTTCCTCAGGTAGATAGTTCTATATACTCACCACCATTTGTGCAAAGGAGTGACAATGGCAGCACCTTCCTTACTAAGGCAGAGGATATGCATGATCCCACTTCCTCCTGAATCTGGGAGTTCAGTTCCAGCCAGGAGAAGAGGCGAGCTAGAGCTGCCAGCTACCATCTCAACCTTCATGTGGGGAATTGCTGCTAATTTTTTTCTGCCAAAGTAGAAAAATAGCAAACAGTACATGAATGAGGTGAGAAATGGTAAGAGTGACATGTTAATGCATGCAATTAGGTGCCCCACTGCTCACCAGTGAGATTCCTATTTCACCATTAACACCTTGGGTAGAAAAGCAGACTTTTCTCTATGTCGGTTATTTCATTTTTCCCTGGTTGTCATATTTTCCCAACTGAAACACCAAAACCCATATCATTCAGTGACTGAGAAAATTTCACTCTTGATTACTATTACTGAGACTCACTTTATGTTCCAGAATGATTAACTATATTTAATTTCCATTTGGATTCGAACACATGTCACCAGAGCAATAGTTTGAGTCTCTGGTTTAAAAGACCTATGCTATAATTTCTCCCCTTCTGTTTGTAAGATGCATCGTTCAATCTATTGCTTCATAGGATTTATGTGCACCTCCTTCCTTACGGGACAAAGTGACTATTTTTGCCAGGGTAGGGGAATCCAAGACAAGAGAGCTTAGGTTTAAGGTGCGATGGGAAAGATATAAAAGGGACCTAAGGGACAAATGTTTGATGGTGGTGCATGTATGGAATGAGGAAGTGGTGAAGGCTGGTACAATTACAACATTTAAAAGCATCTGGATGGGTACATGAACAAGAAAGGTTGAGAGGGATATGGACCAAATGGTGACAAATTTGGGATAATTTAGGATATCTGGTCAGCATGGATGAGTTGGACTGAAGGGTTTGTTACTGTGGTGTACAACCCTTTGGTTTTATGACTGTATGACTGAGCATTTTGAGATGCGTGTATATAAGCCAATATTGAATTGCATTGGTCAGATCAAGCTAGTTGAACATTTGGGGAGGTAATAAATGTGATGGATAATGGACAGTGCATAGATGTTATTTATTGGATTTCCAGACTGTTATCAAAACTTAGAGCACAAAGAATTAGAACCCACCTATCATTGTAAATGGGTTATAGGTTGGGGATAGTTAAGTGGTGCTAATGGGTGTGTACTCAGTTGGCATGCCCTGACTAGTAATATCCCCTGGAATCAGAACTGTGGCCAGAACTCTTCATTATAATTATAAATGACAGCTGACATCATAAAAGTGATTAATCACCAGGATTGGAGAGATGCATCCAGGGATACTGAGGAAAATAAGGGAATATGTTAGAAATTGCAGAGATACTGGCAACATTTCAATCCTGACGACATAAAGGTGTTGTGATTGAGGAATGGAAAATTGCAAACAATGCATTTTTCGACTGAAAGTGTACAAGAATAGATCAAACAGATACAGGCCAGTTATTTTAATTCATAGTGAGGAAGATTTTCAAAAACAAATAATTTGCAACAAATTATTAACAATAACGTAGACAAATGCAGATTAGCGAGTTTTGAGAAGCATTGAAAAAAGAACAGGTACCTAATGAACACAGTCCGCTGATTTCTGAGGAACAAACCCAACAAGCAGACAAAACATGTCCAGAAACATTAGCCACTCTCCCCTATATCAAAGACATCTTGGAAATGACTGCCAGACTACTCAGACCTCTTGGTTTCAGGGTAGCCCACAAACCTACCAACACACTGAAAAAGTAGCTAATGAATTTGAAAGACCCTATACAGACAAAAAGCAAAACTAACGCCATTTACAAAATACCATGCAAGGACTGTAACAAACACTACATTAGACAAACAGGCAGAAAACTAGCTACCTGGATACATGAGCATCAACTAGCCACAAAACGACGTGATCCACTCTCACTGGTATCCTTATACACAGATGAGGAAGGACACCACTTTGACTAGGACAATACATCCATCCTAGGACAAGCCAAACAGAGACACACACAAGAATTCCTAGAAGCATGGCAGGACTCCATAAATAAACACATTGACTTGTATCCCATTTACCACCACCTAAGAAAAAGAACAGGAAATGACATCACCATAGGAAATGATTTAACCACAGGAAATGACATTATCAACCTAAGAAAACTCAAATATATAAATAGAAAGCGGGTTACACCACTGGTGCTTCATTCGGAGGCTCACTGAAGATGTTACCTTGTATGGTGACATACTACATCCAGAACAAATGCAGATTAATTTTTTTAAAAAGCATAGATTTGTTAAAAGTAAATTCTGTTGAACTAACTTGCTTGAAATTTTTAACAAATAGGGAGGATAGTTGAGGATAATAATGAGGGTGTTTCTGGACTTCCAAAAGATATTAACAAGTTGTCACACTACAGGTAAAGCGAGAGCTAATGGATTGAAAGGGACAGTAGTGATATGGATATGATTTTGGCTGAGTGACAGAAAATGGGGATTAATAGGTACAGTGAGACTTGCACAGCTGGATTGGTCTCCACCTGAACCAGATTGGGACTGATAACCTGCCAAGATATATGGGAAGTAAAATGGAACTTAAACAAAGTAAAAGAAGCAAAGGATCAAGTTGGGGAGATTTGTTCAATCATTAAGTCGAGATAGGGTAAAAGGAAATAGTACGAATATGGAAAATTATACACAGACTATGGCAGATATTGTGACCAGATTACAGGTAAGGGTCCCCAGTATGTGATGGATAATCCCAAACTTTCTAGGTGAGAAGGGGTAAACCGAATCACATTTCTATTCATCCAATCCTACGGTTGATTGCCACAAGAGTAATTGGAAAGGGATACCTTCCCTTATGGACAGCTCACTCCCAGGCCAAAGGAATTTACGCTTTAACTATTTAACTAGTCTTTCATGAATTAACAAAGTGTGTGTTTGTTAATTATTAAATGCAAAAATAATCAGTTACACAACAGATACACAGAGGTCAGAAATAAGAGTTGAGTCCAAAATCTTAAAAGTTAAAAAAGTACAGAACAGTCTCTGAACTGTTCACAAGGAATGGGGAGATTGTGGCTGTTGCGATGGAGATTGTGTCGCACTGATATTGGTAGTTGAACCATCTGTTTGATGATCCCTGGTTTTGTAGATTGATCGAGATTCTGTCATACTGATTCATTTAACTGTGATTGAAGTCTAAAATTCTAGTATGTAGGATGAGAGGAAATTGTTTTGCTGTCTTTGCCCTCTTTAAATGATTTAATTGGATCCACAATAGAATCCTGTAACTTCAGAGGTTGACTGACAAGTGTAGACAGTTGTAAAGAGATTGTTTGTCTTTTGTATGAGGTTATCAATTGAAATGTTTGTTTTTATATAGGATTAAGTATTTGAAGAGATTTAAGAGTTTTGAATTGACTTTTATCAATGAAAGCATTCATTTTAATGTTGTGAAGCCAATAATAATACTCAGAACCTTGTCTTATTTCATCTCAATATTGCCCCTGATATTTGCTTATGCTGGTTACTAGTTGAGTTCACATGGCAAGGTAAAGGCAAAGGGTGGTGTTGTTGGCATTAAGTCCATGCAGTGCCAATAGCTATAATAGACCAGGAATTAATGTGATGCACATGGATTGGCATTTTAAGCATGAGAGGCCATGGGGATGGGAGGCGAGAGATGATATGGAGAGTGGTTGGAGTGTGAGGGTATGTGAGTGGTGAGGGTTAAAGAGCTGTCAATTCATTAGACTGTAATTGGTAAAACTGAGATAAAGTCCCAAGGTGTGCTTTTTAAACAGCCTGTTCCAAATTCAGCAGCCTCTGGGGCTGTCTTCACAAAGCTTCTCGGGGTAATAGGCTTGATTCCAGTTTGCAACCCCTCCACCACCTCTCTCCACTCTGCCAACCCAACCCAACACTGGGCAGTTTCTCTCAAGCCAGGCAGTGGATGTGAAACATTTTCTAACTGCATATACTTGACTCAAGGGAAATTTCAGGCCTTGGTCATATAAGGAGGTATTTGGATAACTGACCAGATTTGTCAAAGAAGTAAGTTTACAAAGGAAATCTTAATGGAGGAGAATGAAAACATGGAGAAGTTTACAGAGGGGATTAACAGAGGAAGTGCTGGATGTCGTGAAATGCATAAAAGTGGATACATCCCTAGGACCTGATCAGGTGTACTGGAGAACTCTGTGGGAAGCTAGGGAAGTGATTGCTGGGCATCTGACTGAAATATTTGTATCATCGCTAGTCACAGGTGAGGTGCCAGAAGACTGGAGGTTGGCTAGCGTGGTGCCACTGTTTAAGAAAAGTGGTAAGGACAAGCCAGGGAACTATAGACCAGTGAGTCTGATGTCAGTGGTGGGCATGTTGTTGGAGGGAATTCTGAGGGACAGAATGTACATGTATTTGGAAAGGTAAGGACTGATTAGGGATAGTCAACATGGCTTTGTGCGTGGGAAATTATGTCTCACAAACTTGATTGAGTTTTTTGAAGAAGTAACAAAGAGGATTAATGAAGGCAGAGCGGTGGATCTAATCTATGTGCACTTCAGTAAGGCGTTCGACAAGATTCCCCATGGGAGACTAGTTAGCAAGGTTAGATCTAATGGAATACAGGGAGAACTAGCCATTTGGATGTAGACCTGGCTCAAAGGTGAAAGACAGAGCATAGTGGTGGAGGGCTGTTATCAGACTTGAGGCCTGTGACCAGTGGAATGCCACAAGGATCGATGGTGGATCCTCATTTATATCATTTATATAAATGATTTGGATGTGAGCATAAGAGATAGAGTTAGTAAGTTTGCAGATGATGCCAAAATTGGAGGTGTAATGGACAGTGAAGAAGATTACCTCAGATTACAATGGGGTCTTGATCAGATGGGCCAATGGGTTGAGAAGTGGAGATGGAGTGTAATTCAGATAAATGTGAGGAGCTGCATTTTGGGAAAGCAAATCTTAGCGAGACTTATACAGTTAATGGGAGTGTTGCTGAACAAAGAGACTTTGGAGTGCAAGTTCATAGCTCCTTGAAAGTAGAGTCATAGGTAGATAGGATAGTGAAGAAGGGATTTGGTATGCTTTCCTTTATTGGTCAGAGTATTGAGTATAGGAGCTGGGAGGTCATGTTGCAGCTGTACAGAACATTGGTTAGGCTACTATTGGAATATTGCATGCAATTCTGTCTCTTTCCAATCAGAAAGATGTGATGAAACTTGAAAGGGTTCATAAAAGATTTACAAGGAAGTTGCCAGCGTTGGAAGTTTTGAGCAATAGGGAGAGGCTGAACAGGCTGGGACTGTTTTCCCTGGAGTGTTGGAGGCTGGGGGGTGACCTCATAGAAGTTTACAAAATCGTGAGGGGCATGGATAGGATAAATAGACGAAGTCTTTTCCCTGTGGTCGGAGAGTCTAGAACTAGAAGTTTTGGGTGTAGGTTTGCTCGCTCATCCAAAACCTCAAACTGAACCACAAATCTTCTCAAAACTCACTAGGGCATAGGTTTAGGATGAGTGGGGAAAGATACAAAGGAGACCTAAGGGGCAACATTTTCATGCAGAGGGTATGGAATGAGCTGCCAGAGGAAGTGGTGGAGGCTGGTACAATAGCAACATTTAAAGGGCATTTGGATGGGTATATGAATAGGAAGGGTTTGGAGGGATATGGGCCGGGTGCTGGCAGGTGGGACTAGATTGGGTTGGGATATCTGGTCAGTATGGACAGGTTGGACTGAAGGGTCTGTTTCAATACTGTACATCTCTATGACTCTATGATTCTGTGATTCTAATTTTAAAAAGCCTGTGTGGAGGATTGGGAAAGTAAGGATTTTTTTTCATTTAGTCAATGTTTCTTGATAATTTAGAGCAGAGGGGATGGAAGCTAAGGCCATTCCATACTCCTTTTGTCGCATGTGGGAGGTAAGAGTCATCACTGGTGTCCCTGCTGACTTTCCCTGCATGAAGTGCACCCAACTCCAGCCTCTCACAGACTGTGTTAGGGAACTAGAGCTGGCACTGGACGAACTTCAGATCATTCAGGAAACTGAAGGGGTAATAGTGAGGAGTTATAGGGAGGTAGTCACACCTAAGTTACAGGATAAAGGTTGTTGTGTGACTGTCAGGAGAGGCAAAGGGAATAGGCAGACAGTGCAGGAAGCCGCAGTGGCAGTTCCACTCTATAATAAGTATACCATTTTGGATACTGTTGGAGGGCGTGGGTGGAAACTTAGAGTGGAAAGCCACAGCAGTCAGGTCCCTGGCACTGAGCCTGGCTCTGTGGTTCAGAAGGAAAGTGGAGAGGAGTGCAATAGTGATAGGAGATCAGTGGTGAGAGGGATTGACAAGATTCTGTGGTCTTGAGTGAGACTCCCAGATGGTGTGTTGCCTTCCTGGTGTCAGGGTCAGTGATGTCTCTGACTGTGTCTACAGGATTCTTAAGGGGGAGGGAGAGATGCCAGAAATCGTGGTACACGTCGGTGCCAATGACATAGGTGGGGAAAAGGAGGAGGACCTGATAGGAGAATATAAGGAGCTAGGTTAGAAGCAAGAAGCAGGACAAGCAGAGCAGCAATCTCAGGATTGCTACTGGTGCCATAGGCTAGTGAGGCTAAGAACAGAGAGGACTGCAGATGAACAAGTGACTGCAGGGCAGGTGTAGGAGGGAGGGCTTCAGATATATAGATCGTTGAGATGCCTTCTGGGGAAGGTGAGATCTGTACAAGAAGTAGAGTTGCACCTGAACTGAGGGGCACTAATATCCTGGGCAGCAGGTTTCCAAGAACTCTTCAGCAGGGTTTGAACTAGATTGGCAGGGGGCTGGGAACTGGAGTATGGATCAGATGATGGAGTGGGTAGTGAACAGCCAGACACAGCATGCAGAGAGTCTGTGATGTGGGATTGGTACTTGTTAGGACAAAGGTGCAGTTAGTGTAATGGGTTGAAGTGTGTCTATTTTAATGCCAGAAATATCAGGAATAAGGGTGATAAACTTAGAGTGTGGATTAATAATTGGAATGATGATGGCATGGCGGCACGGTGGCACAGTGGTTAGCACTGCTGTCTCACAGCACCAGAGACCCGGGTTCAATTCCCAACTCAGGCGACTGACTGTGTGGAGTTTGCACGTTCTCCCCGTGTCTGCGTGGGTTTCCTCCGGGTGCTCCGGTTTCCTCCCACTGTCCAAAGATGTGCGGGTCAGGTGAATTGGCCATGCTAAATTGCCCGTAGTGTTAGGTAAGGGGTAAAGGTAGGGGTATGGGTGGGTTGCGCTTCGGCGGGTCGGTGTGGACTTGTTGGGCCGAAGGGCCTGTTTCCACACTGTAAGTCTAATCTAAGTCTAATCTAATCTAATAACGGAGACTTGGATATCAAAGGAGCAGAATGGTTGTTGGAAACATCCAGGGTTCAGGTGTTTCAAAAGGAATTGGGGGTAAGGTAAAAGAGGTGGAGAAGTGGCATTGCTAATCAGGGATAGGATCACAGTTTCAGAAAGGGAGATTGTTGAGGAGGGTTTGCCTACAGAGTCAGTGTGAGTGGAAGTCAGAAACAGAAAAGGAATAGTCGCCTTATTGCAAGTTTTCTGTAGACTCCCCAATAGCAACAGAAATACAGAGGAGCAGATTGGGAGGCAGATTTTGGAAATATGTGGAGGTGAAAGGGTTGCTGTTATGGGTGACTTTAACTTCTCTAATATTGATAGGAACCTACTTAGTTCAAATAGTTTGGATGGAGCAATTTTTGTCAGATGTGTCCAGGAGGGATTCTTGGTGCAATATGTAAATAGGTTGACCAGAGGGGACTGAAAAATACATTGCTGGAAAAGCACAGAAGGTTAGGCAGCACCCAAGGAGCAGGAGAATCGACATTTCGGGCACGAATTCTTCTTCAGGAAAGAGGAAGGTGTGCCAAGGAGGCTAAGATAAAAGGTAGGGAGGAGGGACTTGAGGGAAGGGCGTTGGGAATGCGATAGGTGGAAGGAAGTTAAGGGAGGGTGATAGGCCGGAGAGGGGGTGGGGCCGGAGAGGTCGGGAAGAAGATTGCAGGTCATGAAGGCGGTGCTGAGTCCAAGGGTTGGTCCAGGTAGATTAGTAAAGTGGATGAACTGTCCAACCTCCTTGTGGGAGCATGAGGTAGCGCTGATTCAGTCATCGATGTAGCGGAGGAAAAGGTGGGGGGGTGATGCCAGTGTAGCTGCGAAGGATTTACTAACACCTTCCACCCTGACCTCAAATTTACCTGGACTGTCTCAGACTCCTCCCTCCCCTTCCTAGACCTCTCCATTTCTATCTTGGGCGACTGACTCAACAAATACACACCAAACCAAAATGAGTTCAGTCTGGGATATTATTCAGCCTGGGATTCCAACTTAAACCTTGACTCTGAGAGGACAATCAACCAAACCGAACATTCTGGACTGAAACTAATCTTTACACCTCAGGCTACACAGCACAGACAGTATAGGCTTACACAGATACCAGACATTCAACTTCAGTCAATATTCATCACAGAGATATCAGGTGTTCAATTTCAATCAGAAGACCATTCACACCTACTCTTAACTATCAGGAAGTCAGCTGACCTCAAAAGGAAATACCAGAAACACAATGACAACACAGATTTGAGGGGAGAGAATGGGGTACACAGCCAGTAAAACTGCCAGCCCTAATCTGACCTGGGCTTGGGGAGGGGGGGGGGAAAGATTCCAATACCAAGCTTCTCCACAAATAGCCTCCCCACAGGCTTCCAGCTCCAACAAGCACCTTCAGAACCAAGAACCACAGAGGGTGAACAGAGAAGCTGAAGCAGGAAGACATGCTAAGAGCATCATCGGAACAAAGGACATCCTGGGCGGGGGTGGCTTTCAGACACAGGCCTGTTCCAAGAGAACTGACAGCAAGAATCTCGTTAAAAACCATACAACACCAGGTCATGGTCCAATAGGTTTATTTGGAAGCAGTAGCTTTCAGAACGCTGTTCCTTCATCAGGTACCAGTGGAGCAGGATCATAAGACACAGAATTTATCGCAAAAGATTACAGTGCCATGCAACTAAAATAATATATTGAACACGCCTAGATTGCTGTTAAGTCTTACATTTTTAGAATGCGTTGCAGGTTTTGATTCATTAATATGTAAATCCCAGGCTTCATTTAAGTCACATTTTCAAGATAACTTAAGGTTTTATAGAAAAGAAGACATCTCAGCTCAGACAATTAATTAAAGGTATAAGGTTAGCGTCTGTCTGCATCCCACTCTTGAGTCAGACTGGTTCTATTTCCTGTGTAGGAATTTATAAAATGTTACATGGATTGACTGCCTGCTAATTGTGTGGTTTTTGAGCATGCCTCAGTAACTGGACACACTTTAAAACTGTGTTTACCTCAGTGCTGAACTGGAATTCCTGAGACCCTAACATTTCTAACCTAGCTAATAGGAAGGGGAAGGTGGGTGGGGACTGTGCATGGAACCCCAAGAGTAGAAAGCCTGATTAGATTTCCTGTGATTAAAACTGCTGTTTAGCTTCAAATAGTATCTAATCTGTCTTTAATTTAATAGTATATTTTATTTACTGTCCTCCACATAGAGTCAATTTCAATGTTTACTGTACTTGCCTTTAGTTCTTATATTATACTTACCCTTTTCGATTTAGTAAGCACAGAGATTCTTTTGCCCTGAAACGTCTGTCTACTGCCTTCTTCATTTCACATCCCCTAAATAAGTCCAGTGTTTAATAAGCAGGGATCTGGGGGTGATTTAAACCACATCAGATCAGCAAATGACTGACCACAACCCAGAATCTGACAGCACCATCAAGAGCCCTGTGTATCCTTAATGAAATCTCTGTTAAATATTGCACACAAATTGTCAACATGAAGAAGAAACATTAGCTCTATGGGAAATCTAAATACAGTCACATGGCACCCAATCATTGAAGCTTTGGCACTGAGTTGATATAAACTGGAAGAATAGTATAACTAGATTACTTACAGTGTGGAAACAGGCCCTTCGGCCCAACAAATCCACACCAACCTGCAACCCATCCAGATCCATTCCCCTCCACCAAACACTATGAGCAATTTTAGCATGGCCACTTCACCTAATCTGCACATTTTTGGAGCGTGGGAGGAAACCAGAGCACCCAGAGGAAACCCATGCAGACATGGGGAGAATGCGCAAACTCCATACAGAAAGTCACCTGGTGCGGGAATTGAACCCGGGTCTCTGGCGCTGTGAGGCAGCAGTACTAACCACTGTGCCATCGTGTCACCCACTAATGCTGGGAGAGCTAGGCAGGAAAGAGCAAGTATTTTGGCAGAAGGTTGACTTGCAAATGTAGACTGCAAAATTCACAATGGACCACTTCTGGAATGTCTGTGTCCATCAGTCACTTGGGCTACACTGTTATTCTCACAACTCACTTACGTTGTCACTTCCACCGACTCACATCACTGTTGCTTTTTCAGCTCCACAGTCTTGCTTGAAGTTTTGAGGGGGAGAATCATTCAGAGCACAGTGGAGGAGGATAGATTAAATCTGAGATTGTCAGATTTTTAATCAGTTAGGAAATCAAAGGAGATTGGGATAAAGAAGGAAAGTGGAGTTAACAGATCAGCCATAATCTCATTGATGGCAGTGCAGACTTGATGGTCAAAAGTGGCTCACTTCATCCTCTCTGACTTGTTCTAGCTATTTTCAAAATAAAGCTATCACAAAAATTTGCAGTGGCCCAGCCACTTATATATACTCTCCTGTTCTGTTCTGTGCTATAAACCAACTGAGGATTTATTGACTTTTTTTTATTTGGAGCAGGGAAGAATATACAGTCCAGTTCCCCAGCATTTAGTACTAGAAGCTTTCATATTTTTGATGCACAATACTGATCAGGAAAGTAGGGGAACACTCCAAAATTCGTTGTTGGCACAAAAAGTTAAAATGATGGTAGACTTCAGGTGGACATAAATAGACTGGTAAAATGAATGGACACATGGCAGACAAAAATCAATACAGTTGTGAGGTGATAAAGTTTGTAGGAAGGTTTAGAGGGAAAGTACATGCTGATTGGTGCAATTTTAAAGATGATATGCATATTTCCCACAACAGGGAATTTTCAACTGTAATGAATGCTTTTGTTAACCCACATGACGTAAAAAAGGTACAGAAAAATCCAACAAATGTTTATTGTCATATAACTATGACATTTACAAGCATCACTCTTTATAAGAGCTGCTATAAATGTTATGGGCTAAACAATTTTTTTTGTGTTGTACTATTATCTGCTTCTATGAAGAAAATGTCTTGTGGTTTACGTTAAGGACAAAATTTTATACAGGGCTAGGAATGGTGATTCTCAGGAAATAAATCACTCAGGTACTTTAGAAAACAGTCTGACCTGAACAGTTCTATTTTTTTTGTAACTGAACTCATTTGGTCTTTTAATTAACATACTTCTAAGCTCGTTGATATACCTATGGACATCAAAATGACAGACTGCAAATGCAGATTCCTGAAGAAGGGCTTATGCCCGAAACGTCGAAACTCCTGTTCCTTGGATGCTGCCTGACCTGTTGTGCTTTTCCAGCAACACATTTTCCACACGGCAAATGCAAACAGTTCTCGGCCGGAAGGAGCCCTATGCATTAATCTTGGGGTCCAGATGATATTGTGGCTCAGATACTGATGATACTATATCCGAAGAAGATGGCATAGCCTGTCTTCTGAATTTCTGCAGCCTCAAACATTCCTCTTCTACTTCGTCCAAGTAGTTGTCGCTCACTTGTTTCCAAATGGGATACTCTAAGTTTAATCTACCACAGAAAGCTCCTTTATGGCTATTGTTGCTCCTTTAGTAATTAATTACTGGTGAGCCCTGAATATAATATCTAGTAAACACAAAGTGCAGGCTTTCTTTCTAATATATAACTGTCCATTTGTCACAGCCTTCAAACAGAATTCAAACTTTGTAGCTAACAATAGAAACCATTAAACATTTGTGTGAACATTGGTAAACCATTTCAGGAATACATAAATGTAGCACAGAAGCAAACCCTTCAGTCCAACATTTCTATGCTGACCAATTTCCCAAACTAAACTATTCTCACTTGCCTGTGTTTGGCCCAATTCCCTCTAAATCTTTCCTATCCATGTACTATCCAAATATCTTTTTTATGTTGTAACTGTACCTGTATCTTTGACAGTTGATTTCACATATAAACCACCCTCTGTGTGAAAAAGTGACCTTTCAGATCACTTTTAAATCTTTATCCTCTCCCTTTCACAAATCTTTCCTAATTTTGAACACACCCCATGGAAAAGACCTCTGCTATTCAGCTTAGCTATGCCCTTCATGATTTTAAAAACCTCTATAAGGTCACCCCTCAACCTATGGTAGTTCTCCCATCACACGCATTTATTAAATGTGATTTGGCTGTAATGCGATTTGTGAATTGCAGACTTTCTTTTAGATGGAGAACTCACACTCACTGTTACGTGATTCCATCCCTGGCATTTACCTGAACAGCAAAACCCAACCTCTGAACCCTCCGTCTGCAAAATGTAAGTTTCATGCATTCAACTAAACCAGGAATGCAATCAGCTCTGCAAGCCTTGAAGCTGGGAATTGTAGTCTACATTGAGAAGGAACTTTATTTCAAACCTGGGGGAGAATCTTGAGGAGGAGTGGGCTTCTAAATGGTTAATTAGCTCACATGCTTTCTGGTGAAGAGCTTCATGAAAGGTACAGTGTTATAGTCAGTGATTTTACTGTTAAAGTGTTAAATTTACTGTATTGTTTCATTAAAGTATGTGATTTAAAGATTTACCTAGACTGCGTTATAATTTGTGTCATACTAACTACTATGTTTGTTTTGATTGTTACTGGTATTTTTGGTGGTTTGCCCCAGTCCTGTTCTTTTCATAGGTCCCATTATTTGTATTTTGTGATTTTCTGTGTTACACAGAAATGCAACTATCACATTATAGGAGAACTATCTGTACACATGTATTATATTCTTTAATTGTCAAATACCTTGGGAGTTACATGGAAAAGTTTTCTCCTGGCACAATCAGGAGCTTTTGTAAGATATAAAAGAATAAAAAGAAGGTACTTAAGTAGAGTTAGAATTAGAATCCCTATAGTATGGAAACAGGCCATTTGGCCCAACAAGTCCACACCAACACTCCGAAGGATATCCCATCCAGACCCATCGCTCCCCCCCTCCCCCCCCCCCTCAACCTACATTTACCCTTGACTAATGCATCTAACCTACATGCCTTTGAACACTATGGGCAATTTAGCATCACAAATTCACCTAATCTGCACATCTTTGGACTGTTGGAGGAAACCAGAGCAAACTGACACAGATAGTCACACAAGGCTGGAATTGAAACCAGGTCCGTGGTGAGGCAGCAGTGCTAACCATCAAGCCACCGTGCCACCAATGAAATGCATTTTGTTGAGTATCTTGAGCACTGTGTCTTAAACACAGCTCCTGGTCTTCTGCACTGTTGACCGCAAGGAGCCCCTGCTCCGCATACAGTAATGACAATGCTGATGCTCCCAGAGATCCAGGTTCCTCATGTCATCACTATCTCATTGACATCACTAAGAGTCCCCACTCTGGGCACTGACACTTCCATCAAGAATCTCCACATCTAGTCTACTGCAGCCACGAGTCCCTGCTGCGCCACGGATGTAGGCCATGCCCCGCTGCCACCACCAAGATTCCAGGCTGTGGGCCTACTGAAGCCAGGATACCAAGATCTGGGCATCATCACCATGACAGCTGATGCCTCGCTGCCAAGAGTCCAGATTCCAGGCCTATTACAGCCAGGAGTTCCTGCTCTGGGAACCACCACCTCCACGACCACCCTACAATGTCAAGAAGATGAGTAAAGAAGGAAAGGAGAGACAGAAAAGGATGTGACAGTCTGGAGTGAATAGCTTCAATCACCCGAACCCTATTTACCGTGCCAGCAACACCTTTTTAAAATGAGAGGACATCATCGATCCCCTACACTCTGGTGAAAAAAATCTCAGTCTCACCTTATAACTCAAACCTCCAGTTCCAGTAACATCCAGGTCAATCTTTTCTGAACCCTGTCCAATTTAATAATAGCCTTCCTCTAGCAGGGTGACCAGTGGTCCCACTTACCTTAGGACAACATCAGCAACACAGATCTGAAGTTAATATCTGATCAAGTTATCAATTTACTGTTGTTCATAAATTGACGTGTGTGTCATTACAGTTAGTATTTCCACTGAAAGGTGAGTGAACAGGTATGCACGAGTCATATATATGACTATGTACAGTGCTGTAATTCCGTTTCTTGCGATAATTTCTCTGCTCTTACTATCCTTAGCATGGCTACAGAATTGTAAATGTGTTACCTCCTAATGCTGAGAATTAGGGGGCCACAGGCCTCAAACATCAATGTTAAAACAGGGAGCCTCAGTAGTTGAGAATCTCAACATTGCATTGTGGCAGGAAGATGTCTGTGTCCACTTTCCTTAACGTAATCCTTACTGTACAGCATATCACCAAAGGGCATGAATGTTCACCCGTTTGCCTTTAAGAGTATAAGTCATGCAGTACTGAGGCTTCCAATGTAGCTGAATGTTTGCCGTGCAAGAAGGAGCACATTCCACACCTTCATCTATAGATTATAGTTCAATTTTCCATCAGGATGTATCATCCCAAGAAGTGAGGATGTGAAGCTGTGGTACTCCATTGTCAATCAATGATTTTACTGTGCCATTCAGGGACAGTATCAGAACTGACTAATCCTCACCTTTGTTCTGAGCCTTGCTAAGAGCTGTTTATTCCCTGACATACAGTCATCTTGTGTTCAGGAGCAACATGCACCCTCAGTCTTCACAGCTCCATGTTTCTGGTGGAGCTTGAACACCCAGATGCCTGGCATCAGAGTCAGAAGTTGCACTCACTGGTGGCTCAATGGTTAGCACTGCTGCCTCACAGTACCAGGGACCCAGATTTGATTCCTGCCTCAGGTGCTGGCTGTCTGTGTGGAGTTTGCACATTCTCCCCGTGTCTGCATAGGTTTCCTCCCACAATCCAAAGATGTGCAGGTCAGATGAATTGGCCGTATTAAATTGCCCATATTTTAGGTGCATTAGTCAGAGGGAAATGGGTCTGGGTGGGTTACTCTTCTGAGGGTCAGTGTGGACTTGTTGGGCCGAAGGGCCTGTTTACACACTGAAGGGAATTTAATCTAATCTCATTTGGAAAGTTACTTAAAGTGTGATTTTGCTAAAACCTTTCTGTAATCATTCCTTTTAAACTTTATTTCAGGTGCCTATTCAATCTACTTGTGAAATCTCGAATGTGTTCATTCTTGCTTTGGAATGAAAAGTAGCATACTCTGTCTAACTACATATAAATTCACTCTGGAATTATTTTTGGAGATGTTCGAGTTTTAACGTGATAAAGGATTTCCATATAACAACTTTTATTCAATGTGCGAAGTCGCTTTCCCTTCTCATCACACACCATCCTACATTTTTGATGTAACAGGAAATGATTGCTTCCTGATTATAACCTCCATCCTGATATTTGTAGGTTCAATCTAATTAATAGCATTCACAATTTTAAAAAAAACGTGAATTAAATGTGGCAAGTTAAACACAAGTGAGAAAAAATGAAAACTTCTGAAAGAAATGGTAATTTCAATCAGATTACTCTGTTCCGTAAGCGTTATGAAGAGTACTTAACCACATTTTATTGTTAAATAGAAAGGGCATTATATATTTGTCTAACACTGTTCTATAATTCAAATAAATTAGGTCATGAAAATGTGTGACTTGTCCATGGAAACATAAGCCAAGAGATTCTGTTCTGGACACCAATTGTGCTACTTTTGACAGTGTAACTTTCCCCTCAAATTCTGCTCAAAATCATTTGCATGTACATAAATATAAAATCTGTCATGAATGATGGGCACTTTGCCTCCAGGATGGCATTTGTATCTGCTGAGACAACATTTATGCTATTTCCTGTAATATAAGAGTGGGCGTGGGTGAAATAGTATTGCAGGATCTAACAGAATATTTATTCCAACTCACTGTTATATACAAATTAGACTCACAGATACGTTGTATTTGTATAAGGCTATCTGGATGCAAAGGGGAATTAGCTTCCGTAAGCAAGTCATGCTTCAAATGGCCGACATTAAGATGGAGTTTGTGATCTTTATACTGTAAGTTCACCTTCTTCACTGTCCTCTTTGCCACCAATTTTGGTGCAAACTTACTAACCATGTCTCCTAAATTCTCATGCAAATTGTATATACAAATGACAAACAAAAGTAGGACCAGCACTGATCCCTGTGGAACATCACTGGTCGTCGTTCTCCAGTCTGAAAAACAACACTCCTACCAACAAGCCAATTTTGTATCAAATTGGTAAGCACTCCCTGAATCCCATGTGATCTAACATTACTAATTAGTTTACCATGTGGAACCTTGTCAAAGGCTTTACTAAAGTCCATGCAGACAATATCTATTGCTCTGCCATCATCAATCTTTTTGGTTACATTCTCAAGAAAACTCAATCAAGTTTGTGAGACACAAATTCCCTCACACAAAATTATGCTAACTATCCCTAATCTGCCTTGACTCTCCAAATCCTAGTTCTCAGAAGCCTCTCCAACAATTTTCCCACCACTGATGTCAGACTCACAAGTTTATAGTTCCCAGGCTTGTCCTTACAGCCTTTCTTAAATAACATTAACCATCCTCCTTACAGTCGACAGTGAAGAAGGTTATCTAAGATTGCAAAGGTATCTTGATCAATTGGGCCAATGGACAGACGAGTGACACTTAGAGATTATTTTGGAAAATTGGTGAGGTGTTGCATTGTGGTGAAACAAACAGGGTCAGGATTTATCCAGTTAATGGCAAAGCCTTGGGTATTGTTGTTGAACATAAAGAATGAGGAGTTCAGTTACATAGCTCTTTGAAAGGCACAGCACGGGTAGACAGGGTGAATAAGAAGGTAGTTAGCATGCTTTCCTTCATTGCTCAGAGCTTTGAGTATAGGAGTTGGGATGCCATGTTGAGATTGTCCAGATTTTTGGTGAAGCCTGTTCTGGAGTACTCTGCATTGTTCTGTTTCTCCTTCAATCAGAATAATATTATTAAATTGAAAAGGATTCAGAAAAGATTTACGAGGATTTAGTCAGAACTGGCGGATTTGAGTCATAAGGATAGGCTGGAAAGGCTCAGCCTTTTTTTGCTGAAATGTAGGAGCTTGAGGGGTGACCTTATAGAGGTTTATAAAATTAGGAAGGCCATGGATATGGTGAATAGCAAAGGTCTTTTCCCAAGGGAGGAGGAGTTCAAAACTAGGGGGCATATTTTTAGGGTGAGAGGAGAAAGATTTAAAATGCAGCAAAGGAGCAACATTTTCACACAGATGGTTGTCTGCATATGGAGTGAACCGCCAGAGGAAGTGATAGTTGCAAGTATAGTTGCTACATTTGGAAAGGTACATGAATAGAAATTTTTTCAAGTGATATGGGCCAAACGCAGGCAAGTGGGACTCGTTTAAATTGGGAAATTGGTTGGCATTGACGACTTGGACCAAAGGATCTGTTTCCATGCTGAATAACTCAATGACTCTCCATGCTTTGATACAGCAATGATATCATGGGCATGTCTCTTACAGACAAATTGACACACGATCTTGGAAACATCATACAACACAAACTGATACAATCATACAGCATATTGAAATGCAATGTTTTAGAATAATTTTTTTTGTGAAAATATGTCTCAGGTATATTTGAGAATTGTACACTGGTCTAGTCGATTCATTCAATTGAAAAGGCTTTTATTTGAGAAAATAAGCAATTTAATCCGAATGGCTGGTCTACCATGAGTGAGATTTCAAGTGATCAAAGACTTTTAAACAAAAAAACTATGTAGATTTTTCACTTCGTAACCTTGACTGTGGCTGTGCCCTTTCCCAGAATTCTACTCTCACTCCTTCCCTTCTCTCCAGAATGACAGGAGAGTTTCCCTTATCTTTATCTTTCAGTATTCATATTCAATGGCTTATCTTCAGCCATTTCCACACTCCAATCATTGCGATGGTATCTCCAAACATTTTCCAAATACATTATTCCTGGTCCTCTTTGAGAATTCCTTTCATAACATCTTTGATCATTCCCCAGCTGCCACTAACACCCTAGCTCCATCCCAAGGAACTATTCTATACAAGCATAAGAGATGCAACACCTGCCCTTTTACTTGCCCTTTCCTCACCATCCAAGGCCCTGAATACACCTCCCAGGTGAAGCAGCAACACATGTACACTTCTTCCAACCAAGTCTTCTGTATTTGCTGCTCACAATGCAGTCTGTTCCACACTGCAGAGGACAAGCTGGGTGACAACTTTCCAGAATGCACCCACTCACTGTATACGTATGATGCCGTTTTCGGTTGCTTGTGAGTTTATTTCTCCGTATTGCTCCCACAATGACTTCTTTGCCCTTGACCATATTTTGTGTTTCGATGAACCTCAAGAACATCAGATTTCAAGTGACTAATGACCTTTTTAAAAGATCATATCGAATCATTTCTTTGTAACCCATCATCCTAACTGTGGCTGTCCAATTTCCTACAGTCCTACTCTCATTCTTTCCCCTCTCTCTAGAAATGATAATAGAGATTTCCTCTTTCATTCCTCTGCCATCTGAACATTCAGTTTCATCAGTTCAGGCTGTAATCTCTCTCACTGTTTTGTTTTCTTTCTTTTGCATGTTTGCTGCTGCTTATTCTTGCGCTTTCACAAGGTTCGTCATCCTGTCATTCACACCTCCGCTTGACACATCTTTTATTTAGTTGTCTCATTATTCAGCATTTGGTTCTGAGCAACTTTTGTCATTTAACACTATTGGTTTCTGTCCTGTCTCAAACATCCTATTGTACTCCTTTCCTACCCCTCCTCCACTTCAATAATAATTTTCCAGTTTTGATGAAAGAATATTGACCAGAAGCATTTGCTTCATTTCTATCACCACAGGTGCTGCCTGACCTGTTGAATACTTTTCCATTTTTTGTTTTAATTTGCACTTTCCAATATTTGCAATATTTTTGAATTTGCATTAATTTGCAAGTATCAATGGTGTAACACAAGCAGATTAACTTAATTGACAACAAAATGAAAAATTTTCAAAATAAGTGAAATGTGTTCTTGTTTCAAAACAAAAAGCTTAATCATAATAGTTTTGTTGAAGTGTGATCAATAGGTGCAATTATCAAATCTCATCATCATGCGGAGAGTATCATTAGTTTTATAAATTGAGCCAGATTCCAGCACAACCCCCTATCACCAGCAGTGTTGGAACTCTATTCTACATCAGGAATGGAAATCTTGTGTTTGTTTCTTGTAAAAGATTGAGGGCCTACAGTTAAAGACTGTGGGAATGATTTGTTGCTATGGTTCTGAATGTACATGGTGGTACAGTATAAATATATACAGGGACCTTTCACAAATCTGCCTGCTGCTCCTGTATCTGTTTGTGCATGGGTATGAAGTTCAGAACTGATGACACCATGGGGTCCTCTCCTGCCTGCGGCTGAATTGCTGCCTGGGCTCTGGCAGTTCTCTGAGTGCCAGCGGCCTGGAGCATTCCTTCCTTGGCCAGCCGCTGAGACGAGTGAAGTGTTGAGCAGCTGGAGCTACCATCTGTCATCAAGATAACATACCCACCGATGTGTCAGCAACTGAGCCAGTGGGACTTGCAGGAGGCGAGGTAGCTACTGCTTCCTCTGAGTCAGTCACACTCTCTTCCTCAGGCTAGAGGAGGCCATTTTTTGTGGAGCTGCCCTCTTGATCATGGCCATTGTGAGCAGTTTGATGGTGTCTGCAGAAGCCAAAAGAGAGAAAGAGAAATTCATGACCAGGATGTAGAGTTGTGATATGTTAACAATATTCAAAGTTTGTGAGAAGATTTGTAGCTCGGGTGCTCGTTGTTGTGGTACTGTTCTCCGAGCTGGGAATTTGTGTTGCAGACGTTTTGTCCCCTGTCTAGGTGACATCCTCAGTGCTTGGGAGCCTCCTGTGAAGCATTTCTGTGATCTTTCCTCCACCATCTGTAGTGGTTTGAATCTGCCACTTCCGGTTGTCAGTTCCAGCTGTCTGTTGCAGTGGCCAGTATATTGGGTCCAGGTCGATGTGCTTATTGATTGAATCTGTGGATGAGTGCCATGCCTCTAGGAATTCCCTGGCTGTTCTCTGTTTGGCTTGTCCTATAATAGTCGTGTTGTCCCAGTCGAACTCATGTTGCTTGTCATCTGCGTGTGTGGCTACTAAGGATAGCTGGTCGTGTTGTTTCATGGCTAGTTGGTGTTCATGGATGTGGATCGTTAGCTGTCTTCCTGTTTGTCCTATGTAGTGTTTTGTGCAGTCCTTGCATGGGATTTTGTACACTACATTGGTTTTGCTCATGCTGGGTATCGGGTCCTTTGTTCTGGTGAGTTGTTGTCTGAGAGTGGCTGTTGGTTTTTGTGCTGTTATGAGTCCTAGTGGTCGCAGTAGTCTGGCGTCAGTTCGGAAATTCTCTTGATGTATGGTAGTCCTTTGGGTTGCAGCATGTCCTCTTTCCCGATGAACACCAACTAGCCACGAAACGACACGACCAGCTATCCTTAGTAGCCACACACGCAGATGATAAGCAACATGAATTCGACTGGGACAACATGACTATTATAGGACAAGCCAAACAGAGAACAGCCAGGGAATTCCTAGAGGCATGGCACTCATCCACAGATTCAATCAATAAGCACATCGACCTGGACCCAATATACCGACCACTGCAGTGGACAGCTGGAACTGATAACCGGAAGCAGCAGATTCAAACACTACAAATGCCGGAGGAAAGATCACAGAAGCACTTCACAAGAGGCTCCCAAGCACTGAGGATGTCACCTAGACAGGGGACAAAACGTCTGCAACACAAATTTTCAGCTCGGCGAACAGAACCTCAACAATGTTAACAATATATTTACAATGGGGTTAATGGGAGACTAGCACAACAATGAGCAAAGCAGTGGAACCATGATTATCTGGCATTCATTATCTGAATTTTGGATTATCCGGCAAGATCATAAGGTACCGATGCTTGGCTAAACTGTGTCATCCAGCATCTGATTATTCGAACATCCAATTATCCGACAAAATACTCCCCGCCTGTGTCGTTTGGATAATCGAGGTTCCTCTGTACTTTGGGATACTTCAGCATGTCCACAAGATCGTTGTTGTGTTTTGTCTACCTGGGCCAAGACCTTCTGTTTATAGGCGGTGAGGAGACACATGTCCAGCATCCCACCACCTGCTCTGGCTTTTAATTTCCATTATGGCTGGTGTTATCCTCAAATAAGAGAGCGGAAGGAATTGGAGGAGATGAAACTGGATGGCAAAGATAGTTAGTGCCGGTGCAGGTGAGGGAAATGCAGTGAGATACTCTGACTGAGTATTGTCTACTTGAATGACACCATGGAGAAAGTGGGGACTGCAGATGCTGGAGAGTCAGAGTCAAAAAATGGAAAAGCACAGCATGTCAGGCAGCATCTGAGGAGCAGAACAGTCTAAGTTTCAGGCATAAGCCCTTCGTCAGGAAGATACCATGCAGACTTAGTAATGTGAGGGGTTGGGTATTGACAGCAGTTAAGAGGAGATGTTGCATGCAGTAGTGAGAGCTATAGAACGTGAGATTTGGTGGAAGGTGGGTGCAGTTGCAGAGACAGAGTGAGTATGACTTACCAGAGAAATGATAGCGGCACTTAGCTATCTCTGAAGAGGTCTCCGAACCATTAATACCGCACTAACCCAGCAGGCCATCTCAGACCAGGCTGCTGGAGACTGGTACTGTGGCCTAATGTGTCAGTCCTAATAGAAGAGGATGTCCCTCTTCTGTACCATCTAGTCCATCAGGAGATCCATGCACGACCTGCAATGTGAAGCCAATTTCCCCTCGTCTGCCATGTCTAGTGTGAATATCTGCAACTGCACAGGTGTGCTCTGGACTGCCAGTATGATGTGTAATACCCTTTTAAATATATTGTCAGCACCAGGAATGCTGTTGGGTCCAGAGATATCACAGCATTAGTGAGTTTCTCTGCCCATAGTGAGTGGGAGAATCAGGATATAATCAGTCAAGGTGGGCGTTAGAAGGGTGTGGTAGTTCACTAATGAGACAATTTTGGGGTGATCCATGAAACTCAGCAAAACTGACACTTTGCCAAAGTGTTAGAAGATTCAGCCCAAGTGTGAGATCCCAGACAGTAACTAAGAAAATAAAGCCACAAAGTGTCCGAGTTTTGGATAAAAAACAACACAACAGCATACCAAACAGCTTGTACAGCCAAGACAGCCACGTTGGATTTCTCAGCAAACCCCGATGTTCAGCACAGTGCGGGTCATTAAATTTCAGTAAAACTTTCCATTCCATTCACTTCACTTATTGATGATTGAGCCTTAAAACTTCCTCAAAAGCAATATGTAATAGACTGATTCTATGACTGCTTACATTCTAGTATTTCAATGTTCCTTTCTGGATGCCTTTTGGATTCTAGACACTATATTCCAGCACTCACAGGTAGAATTCCAGTTTTTGGCAGACAGCTTGCTCAACCAACCCAGAACTGCCTCGGAATACTTGCCCCCTTAACTTTAATTTTGTTTAGCCCAATTACACAGAACCAGTGCAGTTCAGTTGTTTTCCCAGCAAGCCAGCTGAAGAGCAGCAATGTTCAGCAAAGAAGCTGCTTTTCACTCTCACTCACTCTCTCACTCTCACTCGTATATTCTCACACACTCACTCACACTTATATGTTTGTACTCCATCTTACTCTAAATTACTGTAAACCAATCTGAGTGAACTATCAAAAGCATCTCAACAAAACCCATTTGTATCTTTTCGCAAAACAGAACATAGCAAGCATTGGAAATCCAATGTAACTAATACTGGAATACCAAATACTCTGACAGCTTTAAATTTTCACAGATTGCTGGCTTACACAGTACAAAATGAGTACAGAAAATGGATTTCTTCATAAATATAATGAATAATGTCATGAAACAAATGCATTGTCTGAGACACAAGCACAACCTAAGGAATTAAGTATGTTTTTTTTCTCTCAGTAAGATGATAAATGGGAATTTTTAAGGAAATGTTTTTATTCTGCAAATTTTAATGAAAAGATAATGTCATGGGTATTTTATCAGGAACATTAAAACAAGTGTTGTCCTCAGTTACAGGTAAGCATTTTTCTGTATCTTGTGCTTTTAACACAATTGGAAAAATCGTAAATAGCACATAAATAACTTGAAAACACTGCCACATATGATGAGACAGAAACTAGGAACAGGAGTAGGCTATTCAGCTTTTTGACCCTGATCCAATATTCAATACTGGTAGACAACCCTTTATCCGAAATCCTGAAATCCAAAAAGCTCCGAAGTCTGAAGGTTTTTTTGTGAAGCTTTCTTTTTCTCATTAACAAGGTTGTTTGGCATGCAAACAGTTAACTCCAGTCAACACCTACTCGATGCGTGGCACTCAGATGCCACATGTGGGCGGGGGGGGGTGAAATGTTGTTGTGGCCCAGCACTGGCAGGTCTCAATTCTCCCTCAAAGCCCGTTTTATTCACATTAAGTCTATTCTTTGAAAAGATTATTTAAAATTTTACCATCAAACTACCACTTATTCTGTAATTCAAAAGATTCTGAATTCTGAAAACCAGCTGGTCCCTAACATTTCATATAAAGGATTGTGCACCTGTATGATCATAGCTGATTTTCTAACTTGCTGCCCTATTCCAACTTTCACCCCATATATCTAAATCTAAAATAAAAATCCATCTCTTTCTTAAATATATTAAATGACTTAGCTGAAGCTTCTGTGATTAAGAATTCTTCAGATATTGTGCAATGAGATAATCTTTCCTCATCTGAGTCCTAAATGATCTATCCTCTATCCTGAGACCATGTCCCCTGTTTCTAGATGAGCCAACCAAATTTTAAGAGGTCACTGTATCTAGCATGTTCAGTCCAGCTAGAATTTTATACATTTCAATCAGATCCTCTCTCATCTTTCTAAATTTTAGTGAATACAGGACAAGTCAAACTCATCTCGCTACAGTTTTGCCATCTCCAGAATTAACATGATCAACATCTGCTACATTTGCTCTATGGCAGGTATATACTTTCTTAGGCAGGGAAACCAAATCTGCATATAATGCTCCAAACGTAGTCTCATCAACACCCTGTACAACAGCAGAAGGTCATCTCTACGTCTGAATTCAAATCCACTTGCAACAAAAGCCAATCTAACATTTGCCTCCCTAATTAATTGCTGCAGTTGCCTATCTACTTACGATGACTGGTGTCAAAGGACATTAATATCCTACACGTCCCAATGATTCATCATTTAAATAGTAACCTTCCTTTCTGCTTTACACACCCAAGTATACAACTCCACATATTGTACTGCATCGACCATGCGTTTGACCACTCATTTAACTTATCTAAATCACATTGAGGCCTCCTTGCATCTTCCTCACACTTTACAATTCTGCCCAGTGCTGTGTCATCAGTAAACTTGAAAATGCTTCATCTGGTATCCTCATTCAGGTCATTTCTACATCATGAATGACCTGAATGAGGATATCATGAATAGGTCAAGTCTGCCACAGTCTTACCAGACCAGAGGACTGCTCTCTCATTAGGGGGAGAAGACGGGTGGTGGTTTAACCTCAGGGTTACCATGCCTCATGTGAGGGGAGAGGTTGAGAAGGTGAGCCCTTCATGGTAACCTCAGCTGGGTTTGAGAATTGAACTCACACTTTACATCGTAAACTAGCCATCCAGCCAACCGAGCTAATCAGCCCCTGCTGGGGCCTAAGAACTGGTCCTTGTGGTACCCAAATAGTCATTACCTGCCACTCGAAAAAAGATCCAATTATTATCACTGTCTCTTTCCTGTCTGTTACCCACTTATTGATCCAAGTCACAAGTATTTAACTTTGCCTGTTAACCACTTACAAAAGATCTTATTAAAAGCCTTCTGAAAATCCAAATATACCACACCATATGGTTCTGCTACATCTATTCTATAAGTTACATCATCAAAAAAAAATTCAGTAAATTTGTTGAGCCTGAATTGCATTTCATAAAGTCATGTTGGCTTTCTTCAGTCGCATTAATGATTTCTCAATGCTCTCTAATCATATCTTTCATAATAGTCTCTAGCATTCTCCTCACTTCTGATGTTAGGCTACCTTCTCTGTAATTCTCTCCCTCCATTATTGAATAGTGGGGTTATGTTTGCCGTCGTTCAATCTGCAGGAACTTCTCCAGAATCAATAGAATATTTGAAAATGACAATCATTGAATCCAATATTGCCAGAGTTACTTCTGTTAGTACTCTGGAACTTCAGGCCTTGGTGATTTGATAGCTTTTAACCCTGTTAATTTCCTCAGCACCCTTTCCTTACCAATACTGATTTCTTTCAAGATCCCATTCTTCCCATGAGGCCGTTGATCCCTCCAGCATTTTGGGAGGTTACTTCTGCCCTGTTTTGTGAAGAATGAACCAAAATAGTCAATTCTTCGGCCATTTCTTGCTTCACTATTACCTGCCTCGTCTGTCTTCCTGCTTCAGCTTCCCATCTGATTGCCATTCTAGCTTAAACCCTCCCTGCCAGTACTAGGAAACACTCTCTCCCACCTTCCTGAGGACATTGGTCCTGGTTTTGCAAAGATGGAAGCTTCCTGTATGTCCCACCTTCCTCAGAACTGGTCCCAATGGCACAACAATCTGTATCACTTCCTTCCACTTCATTTCTCATACCACATGTTTATCTGATACATCCTCTTATTTTGCCCTGGCTTGCCTGTGGCACATGTAATCCTGAGGTGACTATCTTCAATGTACTACATTTTAATTTATATTCTAACTCCTTATATTTTGCTTTTAAGACCTCATTCCTTTCTTTTCACTTGTGTCATTGGTGCCAATACAATACAAAGCCATGCCTCAAGTCTTAGGAGACCTTACTTTAAGTTTTAACTTTACGTCCTTTGGGGTTAGATTTATTGCCTGATCATCCTTTCCCTTAAAAGTGCCTATCAGCCGCCTCAAGACATCCTTAACTCTGGCACCTGAAAGGCAGCATACTATTATGGAGTCTTTTTTTGCTGAAATGCATATATACTCCTCTTACTATTGAATCCGGCCATTCTCCTTCCACGCATCTTGTGTACCCGAACCATCCATGGGGCAATGGACTTGGCTTCTGTTGTTACTCCTCAAATTTGAGAGACAGGGTTGACCACTACCTGCCTTTCTCCACTCTGCCTGGTGGTCACCCATCCCCTTTCTGCATGCTAAGTCTTTGTCTTTCAAAGATATTGCTGGGGTTGGGTGGTTTGAGCTATAGGATAAGGTGGGGTTATTTTCCCTGGAGCATTGGAGGGCTGAGGGGTGACCTTATTGAGTATTGTAAAATAATGAGGGGCATGGTGGGCGGCGCGGTGGCACAGTGGTTAGCACTGCTGCCTCACAGCGCCAGAGACCCGGGTTCAATTCCCACCACAGGCAACTGTGTGGAATTTGCACATTCTCCCTGTGTCTGTGTGGGTTTCCTCCGGGTGCTCTGGTTTCCCCCCACAGTCCAAAGATATGCAGGTTAGGTGAATTGGCCATGCTAAATTGCCCGTAGTGTTAGGTGAAGGGGTAAATGTAGGGGTATTGGTGAGTTGCGCTTCGGCGGGTCGGTGTGCACTTGTTGGGCCGAAGGCCCTGTTTCCACAGTGTAAGTAATCTAAAAAAAAGGATCGAGTGAATAGACAAGGTCATTTCCCCAGAGTTGGGGAGTCCAAAACTAGAGGGCATAGGTTTAAGGTGAGAGGGGAAAGATATAAAAGGGACCTAAGGGGCAAAATCTTTCTGCAGAGGGTGGTGCATATATGGAATGAACTGCTAGAGGAAGTGGTGGAGGCTGGTACAATTACAACATTTAAGAGGCATCTGGATGGGTATATGAATAGGCAGGGTTTAGAGGAATGTGGGCCATATGCTGACAAATAAGACTAGGTTAATCGACGATATCTGGTTGGCATGGATGAGTTGGACTGAAGGATCTGTTTCCATGCTGTACAGTTCTATGACTATGAGTGTGAGTGACTGCTTCAGTAAATGTCGTGTCCATGACAATCTCACCAGCGCAAATACTCTACAATTAGCCACTCACTTCTCCAGTTCCGAAATGTGGTTAATCAGTAGCTGCTCACACTTCCTGTAAACATGGTAAGCAGGGACATTGGAAAAGTCCATGACTTCCCACATGGCACAAGAGTGGCCGATCACAGGTGTGAGCTCCACTTTTTCGGTTAAGCTTGTTAGTTTCTCCCTTTAAAAATAATAGTTATGCTTTGGATGTTTTTCACACCAAATACTCCCAATACAAAAGCATGCCTCAAATCTTTGGAGACCTTCCCTTAAGCCTTACTTTTACTTCCCTGAGTGTTACATTTATTGCCTTATCATATTTGCACTCATGTTCTCAGTTAAATCCAAAAACAGCCACTTGCTTTTCTAATTTATAGCAATTTATAGACAATCCCTAACAGCCGTTTCTTACCGATCGATGAGCTTGCAGTTCTCCTGTGGTAGCACTCTGCTTTTTGTTTACAGTGTTTTGAGCTCAGCGAGAGCTGCTCCCTCATAGCCTCCCTCTGCCTCCCGAAAGCATAAAGTAGGCCTTGACCTTGAGCTATGATTTGTATTCTTCCACTCCATGCTGTTCCCACACCAGGCCCACTGTCTCAGGTAACCTTCCAAAAATGTAGTACATCTGCCAATGAACATATAGATTTTTTGTGATATCACTTGTTTCTCTTTCAACATGAACTGACTGCAGGGCACTCTTCCTCGGCTGAAAGATCTGAGTGCATTCCTGTCAGTCTATGTAGAACAGGAGACTTCGATTTAATTGATTGCAGTGCGGTGAAAGCAGCAACAAAGAAAGTGAGGAGATTATGGGAATATAGCTACTATATCTATCCTCTTCAAGTCATGCTGTATCCTGTTGGTTAAATATCCTTCATTTGTTTCTCTGGGTTAAAAGCATGGATGTCCTATCTATCACTGTTGGGAAAGGATTTCCCTCAGAAGAATTGTAACAATCCAAGAGGCAGACCAACAAACCATCTACTCAGGATAATTATGGATGGATAATAATTGTAGTTTTGTCAGTATTATCTGTGTGCTGAACAAAATAACAAAACTTCCAAACAATAAAAAAAGTATTAGCAACATTCAGTCAATAAATATGTTGATCATTAAATTAATGGCATATTGATTTGTACAATGATTTTAAAATCTTATCAATTCTAATAACTTTGTTTCCTTTCTTTCCTTTACAAACTGGCAGAAAACTCAGCTCTTTTCTGTCATGTGAAATCCGAATAACTCCAAGGTAGTTGTCAATTCTTCTACAGAACAAGCACTGCAGATCTCATTGACAGCAGGGGGTTATAACCAGTTAAACAGATATTTGGATCAGTAAACAAAACCTCTGATATTCTAAAGGGCAGTTAAAAACGTAAAGTATTTATTTTGCTTTGCTTAAGATATGCCATTTCTCTCATGATATTTGAAGCTTGTGGACATCAAAAAGACATATGAAATGAAACTAACGTTTGAAATATTTTGGACAATAGCTTGCTGATTATTTTGGTTTTATTACTTTCATTCTGTCTGGACAAAAATAATAATAATGATTCCATAACACTTCCATAAAGAGGTAAGTACATGCCAGTCAACAGCTTGTTATATTTTGGAGATGCTGGTGTTGGACTGGGGTGTACAAAGTTAAAAATCACACAACACCAGGTTATAGTCCAATAGGTTTAATTGGAAGCACTAGCTTTCAAAGCGCCACTTCTTCATTGACTACAAAACTACAATGACCTGATGAAGGAGTGATGCTCTGAAAGCTAATGCTTCCAATTAAACCTGTTAGACTATAACAGACAATCAATTTTTCAATGTATAATTTCAGTTACATCACACTGCAAATTTTTGCTATAAATTCTGTGTTACGATCGAGCCCTCCACTATCACCTGATGAAGGAGCATCACTCCGAAAACTAGTGTGCTTCCAATTAAACCTGTTGGACTATAACCTGGTGTTGTTTGATTTTTAACTTTGGACTATAACCTGGTATTGTGCGATTCTTAGCTATTTATATTCAAATCCAATTATTCAAATTTACTCTTTTATTTTCCATCAGCTTTTTTTCTTTGGGTACTGTTGCTCAGACATTAGCTTTGTTTTGCATCGTGGTAGCTGCGTGAATAGAAATAGGTTACACCGCTGGCATTCTTCTTATTTAAAGGTATTACTATTTTGAAGGCAGCACCAGTGTCTTGAGAAGCATTTTTAAACTGTTAAGCATTGCTAATTACAGCTGCTGTGAAAATTCACAAACTCACACAAATGCATTTTTACCACTGGGAAAGAAACAAATATTCTGTACAGGGTATAGCCTGAAGGGGCTATTGGAGATATTATCAGTCACTGTAGTCACTTCACTGTGTCCCAGAGAGGTGAGAAACATGAGCTCTTACCCACAAAGCTGTTAGACAGCAAGCTGTTATATTCCACCCAACAAGGTGGGAGGGAGGTGAATACTGACCAGGAGTAAGTCACAGATTGAATCACACTGGCCTCTTTTCACATACTATGCAGAATATGTAGTTGCAATGGAATTAAAGACCAGATGGTGCACAAACAGACAGCAGACATGAAGCCACTCCTTAATTGCCCCTGGCCAAGTTCAATTTTAAACCAGAAACTCTATTGAGTTGCTTATGTAGGATTGAGAAGTGAAAAGTTACAAGCAATCTTGAAGCCAGTGTAAATTTGCTGTGGATTAACTCCCTTCAAAATACCCCAAATTAAAAGCATATCAATTGCTTCCCCTCAAGCTATGCATGCTCTTACCTTCCATAATCAGTCTTAATTTTTTTCATTTCCATTTTATTTGCCACAGGTCCACTTTGAAAGATAAATTGACAGAAAATGTCATGGTTTTCAACTCCTGCTTGCCATGGGCATTATTCTTGCATTATCTATCTGCCCTCATATTATCTGATTTGCCATACCTCCCAGCATTTTTTTTTGATAGGGATAATATATTGAAAGAACAAAACATACAATCCTTACAAGACAGTCAACACATTTAAAGGGCCTACAAGCAAGAAACTGTGGATTTTGATCATCAGAGAATAAATTGGAATAACAGACTGCAATATACAAAATATCAATAAAATTTACAAAATTTCAAGTAATCAATTTACAGTTTTATTGATTTAATTACAGTCATTAAGCTCTGATAAAAAGATTCAACATGCAACTGAGCCTAGTTTATTGAAAACAAAATATAATTGGAAAGCTTTCTACCAACAGAAACCAGCTATTAATGATGCTAGAGACTTTAAGTTGTTCTAATGTTAATTGTTCAGTTTATAGAAATCTAAATCTCAAAATGGCCAGTTGGTGATGCTAGAAAAACAATGATTTTTTTTAAAAAAGTTCTTTAAAGTCGAGCTGACCCTGATGAATTAAGTACAAATTATTCAAGCAATTTTTTAATGACATTCAATTGTGCTGTGTGTCTCTTGGCTTTAATTTGTTTTAATGATCTTACAGAGTATTTGTCCCACAGAACTTTTGAATTGACTACTTTCCCAAAGTAAGTAATTTGCTACCTATCTAACTCCAGGGGCTGAAAATATAATTTGTCAGTTAGATGCTTAGACATTTCTAAAATACATGCTGTAGTCAGAATTTTGGGTTTCTTTTGGGATGAAAATTCCATTTTATTACACCCCCTCATTTCCAACTTACTCCAGTTATTGGTGAAAACAATAAGATATTCAATTAAGTTCTATTTTCAGTAATGAAATTGGCAAAGACATATTTTCACCCAGAGGGTGGTGGGAATCTGGAACTCACTGGTTGTAGCCCTCTATTATTCAATGACTCTAATTTAAATGCTGGAACTCAGTCCCTGAACATTCATAAGGATGAATGGAGTTAAAATACAGCCCAACCTCATAGGTGAACAACATAGATGATGCAGCATCAACTCTTGTTTTGCACTTTTCAAATTCTTATCTTTGTTAGTACAGCAGTGGGATGACCAAATTGGCATTGTTCCTAGTACAACACAATAACAATTTCTCTGAGCCATATTATCATGGAGCCAAGGTCCAATATTAATATGAATGATAATATCAGGAGGGAAGGGGGTCCAAATTACGTGACACAGGTTTGGAAGATAACTACTCAGGTCAGCATTTATGAAAGCAACACAATGGTAACAATTTATTTTGATTTTCGGTTACCATGCATCCATACAATACAATAGATGTGATGTTTACCTACCGATGTGAGACAATCTCAGCAGGAGTTAAGAAAACAGTGCACAATTGGAAATTGGAGGTGTTCAGAGTATATATAAAATGGACATAGAATAAAAGTAGCATCCTGATTTAAAGATGCAACCTTGGAATTACCTTTGGGTGCAGGTGGAGCAGTGTTTGGTAGTGTTCTCAAAAGCTTCAAGCTTTGTCAACAGACAAAATTATTTTAGTGTTCAAGAAACCTATCTGGATGATTTGTGTCTACCTCTATCAAGGCCACAAGAAATGTTAGATGTAGAAGTGGTAGGAAACATAGTTTGAAGATATCGTACTTCATCAAGAGTACACACATAGAGCTTTTACACATTTTATGCTCTTATGTAGTCTTTGTTTATAATGGCAATTATAATTTGCTTAGTACCATTCCCACTATTACATCCCACATGTCAACTTTTCCTTCCCCTTATTTTGTGTTGACTATCAATACACAACAGGATCTATTGGGCAATGGAAGTTGTTGGTCTGTTGAATGTAAAGGCAGGTGGATTTAAACTGTTGTGCTTCCATGCTTCAACATGGTTGCAAGGGAATATTACCTGTAGTAATATTCCCTTGCAACCAAGGAAATAGCTGATCTGGAATGTTGTACTGCCCTCTTTCTCCAAATTCTCCTCTTCAGGAGATGAGTGTCGAATCCCTTCACATGCCTGTACCTGTGATTCACTCTTCTAGCCAACATAGGACAGGACACAATGTTGCTGCTCTGGATTTCCTCATCAGTCAGTAATATGTCACGCCTTCCAATTTGAATTCATTAAAAAGATACTGGCATAAAGGTCTAATAGTGACAAAGAAACTGTTGTCAATTGTCAGGAAGATCCCATTTGTTTCATTGATGTCCTTTAGGGAAGAAAACTGCCATCTTTACCTGTCTGGCTGACATCCAGACCCACAACAATGTGGTTGACACTTAACAATTAAGGACACCGATAAATACTGTCTCAGCCAATGATGTCCACATCATGTGAAAGAAAATCAAAAGAAGATTTAAAGCACAACTTCACCATTCTGATGGCTTACTTGCTAACACACCTGCTTACCTCCGTTGTGGTTTAGAAAGTGGCTTTGTTGTTGTTTGGCCGCCCATTGTGTCTGCTACCTGTAATGTATGGCATCTGGTACCTGATGGAGATCTAGCAAGATAGACTAAAGCAAATGGCCATTTATTCTGCTGATTGTCCTTGTGGTGAAACTTTGTAGGAATGTTGAAAGACAAATAATGCATGAGGTGCCTTAAACATAACAGCTGATGAGCAGCTGGAGTGGATATTTCACCGATGGGACTGTGGAAAGATCTGGCAAGAAGAGAATTGAGGACCCTAGTCACTTTCCCAGCCACTGGAAATGAATGGGCATAAATGAGCAGGGAGCAGTTCCTCCTTTTGGAAAGTGCATGTGTCTGACACCACCTCACATAGCATCTTTGGCCTGTGGAAACAAAGCTGTTTTAACCAATACCACAGTGACTATTTTCAAGAAAGTTGAACTTTGTACCATCTCCTGTGAAGTCATGATTTGGAGATGGCAGTACTGGACTGGGGTGTACAAAATTAAAAATCACAAAACACCAGGTTTTAGTCCAACAGGTTTAATTGGAAGCACTAGCTTTGGGAGTGCTGCTTCTTCATCACAACCACCTGATGAAGGAGCAGCGCTCTGAAAGCTAGTGCATCCAGTTAAACCTGTTGGACTATAACCTGGTGTTGTGTGATTTTTAACCTGTGAACTCAGAATCTCTCATGCATCCCCCTCTGCTGATCCCCAAACAATGCATTGACTCTACAAAGAATGGTAGTGGTCTTCCAATTCACAATGTTGAGGTGAAATCTTCAAACGTTTGACAGAAATTCTCAGTCCAATCAAGCAATTCTAACAAACATTTTTCGGAGGTGTTGATTCAAGAGGGGCCATAAATAATTCCTGAGCCAGTGATGCCCCATCTCATGAATGAATAAAAAGAAGAAATGTAATAAATGAGCTTGCATTGGTTGGGTGTGGAGTTTAACTATCCATTTGAACAACTACTTAAAATAGATGGAAACTTTAAGTCAGTTCTATCAGACCCAATGCTTTTGTTCGCATTGTTTGACAGTTTATTCCTACAATATAAAACAGCATTCTTGAATTAGATAATGGGAACTAGCAGGGAAACAGGAGGTTCCAATTCAGTGAGCTCACTGGAGCTTTGCTATCAGAATTTGCAATGAGATCAGAAGTACAAAGCTGCAAATCTAGCCTTACTGTGATCCCAATAGGTTCCTTATTTTGATATAAACTATACTGGTGGATCGGATATGCTGTGATTGTCTTTATTTTTAGGACATACTGCACACCAGGCACATGCTGACAACTCAATTACACGGTCTCCTGCTTGCCTTCGTGTGAGCCCCTGCACAATATGTTGAAACCTAGACAGATGTAAAGCTTATCAAAGCAGAGGCTACTTCAGAGCAAACAAGCAGTACCAGTAATGTCAGTATTCATCTGCCGCACCATATTACATTGGAGCTCTGTAAAATACTTCTACACAACATCAATTGTAGGTATGGTGCCTCTCCCTACAGGGATTGTACTAATTATAAGCAGCAGGCTCAGCAGATAACTGTCAAGGTAGATGTCTGCTAACTAGTGAGTCTCCAGGCCTGCCTTTGGCTTCAGGTCTCCTGATACATCTGAATAAACACGAGAGGTCAGCAATGTTATTTTGATCTGCTCAGTATAACAGTGGAGGGGAGAGGAATTACAGAGACTGAAATGTTAATTGAAAGTAAATGACATGTTCCCAATGGTTATTTTTGCCAATCTCCATTAAATATGTATCATCTGATTGTTTGTTCTGCATTTCTGGAAGAAACTACTTCATACTTTCAAAACCTTTTGAGATTTATCTAGCCTCAAATCAAATCTTCCCTCGAGTTACTCTACAGTGAAGAACTCTAGTTCCCTGGTCTTGCCGCATAACTGATGTTTCCTGATACCTTTGAGTGAAGCTTTTCTGCATCCTCTCTAAGACCTTGTCTTCCTCCAGGAATCAAATGCCGTACTCCAGCTGAGTCAAGCCTAACCAGTGCTTTGCAAACAGTACAATTTGTTTTTCTTCTCAAAGTGTAGGGTATTAACATTGTTGGCAAGACCAATATTTAATGCCCTTCTGTGACTGGCCTTCAGACTGCTTATAGACCCTTTCTGAGGCGGTTAATAGTTAGGTATATTGCTGTCAGTTTGATGGTGGCAATGACCAATTTCCTTCCCTAAAGCACATTAGTGAACCAGATTGGTGCATAATTCTCCCCGGGTACAATGATAAAACGTGAAATGTCTTCATATCAGTCAGTTTATTATTGGACTCGTCCCATTGGGCAACATTGACCAACTAGAAATCAAATACTTTACAGGCCATAAAACCTAAAATAAAACACAGCCCTTTTGATGTATCTATTCCCCACTCAAAGTAAGTTTTAAAAAAGCATGAGAATGGTTGAATCTATGAAGTATGGAGCAAACTCAAGGTGAATACAGAGAACTCCCTCAAGGAATCTATCTCATGCCTGTGGTTTTGTTTGCTGTGTGGCTCTTTAGGTGCAGCAGGAGACCCGAAATTGGGTTTGTAGGGATGAAAGGGACATTTTTAATTTTAGAACAAAGGAGATGCCAGTGGCTGTTCTGTCCTAACATGAATAAACAGCCACCTGGGAAATGGAGTTCTAATATAAAGCTCCCTCAAAGGCAACAGAGTGCAAGTCACAACCTGCCATATCCCACAGTGTGGTTTAATACTCAGCTTGGTAATACAGTATACCTGCAACTTGAGATCGACAAGACAATTGAGAACAGCTGCGGCTCCAGTCGGAAAGCTCTCATAATGATGGAAAGAAAGACTAGCGTTTATATAGACTTTGCACAACTTCATGATATTTGAAAGCCTTTGCAACTTAAGATCTGCAGTCACTCCAACAAAGATCTAATCAAATGTTTTCAGGAGACGGTGGTTGAAAGATAAGTGGAACAAATATGTTCTCCTTTGATTAGTAGGGCATCTGCTATATCAGACAGGTCAGTCAGAGCTTTGGATTTAACATCACATCAATAAAACAACATATCTGACAATGCAGGATGCCTCAGTGCAGCACAATTTGTCAGGTTAGATTATGTGCCTAGATCTCTGGGGTGGCTATGGAGCATTATTGACTGTCACAGAGGCAGGAGTGTTAAAATGACACAAATGATCGCTGCCTCCTTAACCCTGCTACTAATGACAATGCCTTCAGCAATTCATTCCTCCTCACCGGTAAGTCCATCACTTCCATTCTTCTCAAGAACATCTTTCTAAGTAGGCTTTAGGTCACTCTGCCAAACCTCATTGTCAATAGTTGGTTCTACAGTGCTCCACAGCAGGTATGCCCTTTCATTAACAGGAGTTGAGGTCATACTTCGCACATGATTGTGGTTGCTGGAGGTCAGTCATCTAAAGTCCAGGATATCTCTGTAAGAGTTCCTCAGGGAGATGTCTTAGGCCCAACCATCTTCAGCTGCTTCATCGAAGACCTTCACCCATAATAAGGTCAAACTTTGGGAAGTTCGTCGAAGATTGCACAATGTTCAGGATCATTTGTGACTCCTCAGATACTTGAGCAGTCCATGTTCAAATGCAATCAGACCTGAACAATATCAAGGTTTGGACTGACAAGTAGCCAGTAACATTCACACCACATAAATGACAGGCAATGATCATCTTCAATAAGAGTCAATCTAACCAGCAGCCTTTACATTCAATTTCATTACCATCACAAATTCCCCACTTTCAACATCCTGGGGTCACCATTAACCAGAAACTCAACTGGACTCAGAACATAAATGCAGTGGCTACCAGAGCAGGCCAGAGGCTAGGCGTACTACAATAGGTAAATCACCTCTTGATTCCCCAAAGCCTGTCCACCAGCTATAAGGCACAGGAGTGTTCTAGACTACTCGCCATCTGCCTGGAGTGCAGATCTAACAACACTCAAGGAGCTTGACAACATCTAGAAAAGATCAGACCCCTCAATTGGCACTACGCACATAAGAATCCATTCCCTTCACCACTGGCACTCAGTAGCAGCACTGTGTACTGTCTACAAATGTGCTGCAGAAATTCACCAACAATCCTTCAATTGCACCTTCCAAATCCACAATCAACTGCATCAAGAAGGACAAGTGCAGCAGTTACTTGGGATCACCACTACCTGCAACTTTGCCTTTAAGCCACTTGCCATCCTGACTTGGAAATATGTTAAGAGAAAGTGAGGACTGCAGATGCTGAAGACCAGAGTTGAAAATGTGGTGGGAGCAGGAGAATCGACATTTCGGGCATAAGTCCTTCTTCAGGAATGAGGCTGGTGTGCCAAGTGGGCTGAGATAAAAGGTAGGGGGGAGGGAATTTTGGGGAGGGGTGCTGGGAATACGATAGGTGGAAGGAGGTGAGGGTGAGGGTGATAGGCCGGAGAGGGGGTGGGGGCGGAGAGGTCGGGAAGAAGATTGCAGGTCAAGAGGGTGGTGCTGATCTGGGGGTTGGGACTGATATAAGGTTGGGGGGGAGGGGATATGAGGAAACTGGAGAAATCTACATTCAAATTTCTTCATTGTGGTTGGGACAAAATCCTGAAATTCCATCCCGAAGGGTATTTTATTTCAGACCTCATAAGAATGTGATTGGCTCTTAATGACCTTCAGTTTAAGGGCAACTAAGGATGGGCTGGAAACACCCACTGTCCACTGAAGAAAAAGTGCATGTGCCTTTTTTGTAATCACAAGCTTTGTCATGTGTGTATGTTTTTGTGCACGTCTCGATAATAAACTTTGATCCCTCTTTTCAAACACTTACAAGAAAACCTGTCACTTGTCTGTTCGTCAGAGTTGAGGTGGAGTGATCAGGTAGGGGGTGGGATAGCATGGAAAGGAACATTAAACTCACTAATTTTCTTTTAAAATTAGGCTGAAGTGCTTTTTTCTATGCTGTAATACTCAAAAACACATCTGTCTTCAGTCCATCGAGAGGTGAAGAAAGGTGAGAAATGTCCCTCCATATCTGGTCTGCTTGCATTGCCACATGGGGTGACATGTTGGCTCAGTGGTTACCACTGATACCTCACAGTGTTAGGGACCTGGGTTCAATTCCCAGGTGACTGCCTGTGTGGAGTTTGCACGTTCTCCCTGTGTCTGTGTGGGTTTGCTCCAGTTTCCTCCCACAGTCCAAAGATGTACAGGCTAGGTGAATTGGCCATGCTAAATATCCCATAGTGTCCAGGAATGTGTAGATTAGGTGTGTTAGTCAAGGGTAAATATAGGGTAGGGGGAATGGTCTGGGTGAGTTACTCTTTAGAGGGTTGGTGTGGACTTGTTCAGCTGAAGGGCCTGTTTCCACACTGTTTCTATGATTGAGTTAAAATAAATTGGAAATATTGCAGATAGAATAAGCAAGGCACAGGCATTTTTGTATGTGTATGAGCATTTTTTTTTATCTGTCACCACTGCAGAGGAGAGAAAACTTCAATGCAGTGTCATGAATATGATAATGAGAACATTGCAAGCTCAGAGTGGTCCTGACATTAATCCAAGATGAACTGTATCCAAAGCAGCTTAAGATTCTGATCACTCCCCAGAGATCGCACTGAAAAATCCACACTATTTTTCCAACTTAACCTTTCCAGTCTAGGGCTTTGTGAAGAATAAGCTTCCATTAGCCTGGGATTGACATGAATTTCAAGTATTTACCTGCCTAGTTTAATCATCAGTTAGCTGGCCTGTAGGTTAATACCTCCTGGCAAATATGGCTGGCATCACTCAACACAGGATGTGTATATGCTTGTCTTGTATTTTAGTGATAATGGTTTTACCTTTCAGATTAACATATCATGTCTATTCTATACAATCAGCTGAAGATGACAAGTCATAAGGCACTGACATTAATCCAATTCCAATTATCATTAATTAGTTTTGGTGGATTCATGTGACTCCACAATCCTGTACTGTGTCCCATTTTACTTTTGAAAGAAGGTGACAGTAGAGAGAGCAGTCAAAATAGAAGTTTGCTGTTCAGCATCATCCACTCTGCCAGGGCCTCTCCTGGAGAGCTACAGCTCCAAGCAGGATAGGAGGCCTCAGTAATGGGTTGCAGCAGTACATGATGGGGGTGTTGGTAGGGAGCAGTTGGCAAGATCCAAGAGTTTCTACTGCAACATTTCAGTCAGTGACAGAGCTGAAATGTGTGTGTGTGTGTGTGTGTGTGTGTGTGTGAAGGTGCTCAGTGAGGAGAAAGTAAGGACTGCAGGTGCTGGAGATCAGACTCACGAATATGGTGTTGGAAAAGCACAGCAGGTCAGGCAGCATCTGAGGAGCAGGAGAACTGATGTTTTGGGTATAAGTCCTTCATCATGCATGAAACATCGATTCTCCTGCTGCACGGATGCTGCCTGACCTGTTGTACTTTTTCAGCACCACACTCTCAACTCGGTGCTCAGTGAGAATAGAATTTTGCTTTGCTGTGAAGCTTTTCACATTGACTAGTTGGGCCATACTGGTTCGTTCTCATACAGGGTTAGGGAGACTCATGAGTTTCTCCCGCTTTGGTCCTAATGCCCTGTGACCCATCTTTCAACCACCCAACATTGGGATCCATTTTCACAGTGGATTTTGAATTGTTGCACATCGCTCTAGCAAAACTTCTCAATTATTGTAGTCTATGCCTTTATTTACAATGGAGAAAGTGAAGACTACAGATGCAGGAGATCAGAGTCGAAGATTGTATTGCTGGAAAAGCACAGCTGGTCAGGCAGCGTCCAAGGAGCAGGAGAGTCGATGTTTCGATCATGAGTTTTTAGTCATGTATGTCATTCCTGATGAAGAGCTTATGCTTGAAACGTCGACTCTCCTGCTGCTCAGATGCTGCCTGACCGGCTGTGCTTTTTGAGTGACACACTGATTGACCTTTGTTTACATGGCCTATTGCAAGTTCAGAATTCAGAATGATACAGTTCACACCGATTGTTTTACTGAATAAAGACACACGACTTGATTGTTCATATTGTACAACAAGCTCCACTTCTTTGAAACTAGCCTTGTTCAATATCAATATAGAAACATCTCAAAGTATTTGGCTCTGTTAAAAAAGGAGAAAAAACATGCATTTTTCTCATATATTTTCAAAGATGAAATATGTTCTCATTTTCAATTGAAACCAATCACACATGTAAATGCCCAGCATCGGGTATATAGTAATAAATATAAGTACTGAGGTCCTGGAAATCTGAAATATAAACAGAAAATGTTGTATACACAGCAAACCAAACAGTATCCATGCAGTAAGCAACAGTCCGTGCTTCAGGTCCATAATCTTGTGATGAAGGTCACTTACCTCTCTCTCTAAAGCACTCCAGTTAGCCTGCTGAGCACCTCCAACACACTTCTTTTCTAATTGAATAAGCTAGCACTCATGGTCAGCCCTCCAAACAGGAATCAACTTCTTTTGAATCTTCAGCAAGATACCCAGAAACGGTCACCTGAGATTTAGTTTGGCATGACAATAAACATGAATCAAAAAGATAGTTTCGGTATGCATGAATGGTTTCAAAAAAGGCCTGCTTAACAAAGCAAAATCCAATGTCAAAACAATGAATTGATCATTTAAAAATGTTAATATTAATAAAATTAATTTTAAAAATAATTTAAAATGTACTAAAGGACAGAGCTATCTAATAAAATCTTGATTTGCAATTTTGCTTTGGAATTGGAGCTAGAGCAAGGTAGAGTAAGGCCTTACGCCCTGGTCAAGAGAGAAAGAAGGAAATCAGGGCGAAGGACAGGAGTTGGGTTTAACTTGTATTCACTTTTGCTCTGCGTTGGATTTTGAAGACTTCAAACAGAAATGGGGTTTGGAAACAGATTTTTTTTTTGCCTGGGTTTTCATCTCCCTCTCCCAGTCTAGTGTACAAATAGGCTTCATGGAGAATGGAATATTAGGAGTAGGAGGGTGTCTGTTTGTGTGTGTATCCATGTATCATGAAGAATATCAAACAGCAACACAGAGATCTATATTTCAACAGATGTCAGCATTCTCTGAGGTACTCATTACAGACAGGGTGGGTTTGAGGTAAGGCTTGCAGACATGATTACCAACCGTCCCTGATATCCCTGAAGATATTAACCTAAGATTTGCTGGGCTTCCACTGAAATTATGTTAAATTTAATGAAATAAAGAACAAAATATATAAAGCATGTTAATAAACTAATGGTTAGAAAGATCACTGGATTCAAAGTGTTTCTGCGTTCTGCAGAAGGATTGCACGTGTTTATATTTAGCATTATAACTGAACTATCACATTAAGTTTGCAAAATGTGAGGTTTGATTAAAACGGAGATAGTGAATCAGATGCAATAATGTGGGCTATTTATTGGTTGAATCTGTGATTGTTGTAGAATTGGGTTGTGTAAATTTACGGTTAATTGAATGACATAGGTCATGAGTAAGCTAAAGCTGATGTCAATGTTCATTAAAACGAAGAGATAACCCTTTCTCCAAGAAGGTATAAGCAAGTCCTAATGAGTAAATTGATCAATCCAATATGGAAAACCTAACATGTTTGTGATGTTTGCCGATGGTCAAACTGATCATTTTCTGAAGACTGCAGGGTGTAAATGTTTGAATATACAGCTCCTTTGTATGGAAAGAGTGTAAACAAAGTTCGCTTCTCAGCACAGCTCACCAGCTCAGAAAACGTTGCCTGATCAATATGAAGCTGGGAAAGAAAAATCTGATCTCCTGTTCTGGTCTGACCTTCAGACAAGGCCATGGGAACAGGTTGACTTGTAATTTGAAGCACTGTATGAAAAAGACTTTTGCAGCATTTTTAGTACTGTATATTGTTTTTATAAAGAATATTTTGATACAATCCTTTGTTAGAACTGCCTTGGATTATTGAAACAATTCTCACTAAGAGTCACCAGATTCGATACATTTGTTGTGCTTTCGTCCCTCAGGTGCTGCCAAACATGACGAGTTTCCCCGGTAATTTCTGTTTTTGTTTCATTCACAGTCCAGCATTCACAGTCTTTTGTTTTATTCTGGGTTATTAATGTCTAGATTAAACTTGTTGGGCCCGGGAAACTGGCAATAAAAACCCACATTATTCACCTCAGCTCCTTCCATGTCGTCATTGGTCTTATTCTGTAGAAAGCTGTATTTAAAAAAATATACTTTATGCATAAAGTTAAAAATCACACAACACCAGGTTATAGTCCAACAGGTTTAATTGGAAGCACACTAGCTTTCGGAGCGACGCTCCTTCATCAAGTGATAGTGGAGGGCTCGATCGTAACACAGAATTTATAGCAAAAATTTGCAGTGAGATGTAACTGAAATTATACATTGAAAAATTGATTGTCTGTTAAGCCTTTCATCTGTTAGAATACAGTGATAGTTTCACTTCTTTCATGTGTAAATCACAAAACCCTTTTTTAAAAAGTTACATTTCTTGGGTTAGCTGTTAACAATGGTGATAGCTAGACAATATGTTGAAGGTGTTAGCCCCCTGTGTTCTCTGTCTATGACCTGATGTTTAGATTGATTCTAATATTCATCTATTCATAAAAATATCTTTATGGATGTACATAGTCACTAAAGCAGTTCAGAGTCGAAGAATGTGGTGCTGGAAAAGCACAGCCGGTCAGGCAGCATACGAGGAGCAGGAGAATTGACGTTTTGAGCATAAGCTGTTAATCAGCTATGAGAGGATAGCTCAAAGAGGCTGAGAGATTATATGGGGCAGAAATGGGGCTGGGGGGAAGGTAGTTTGGAATATGATAGGTATATGAAGGTGGGGGTGAAGTTGATAGCTCGGAGAGGAGAATGGAGTGGATGGGTGGGAAGGATGGACAGGTAGAACCATTCAAGAGGGTGATACCTAGATTGGAAGGTTGGATCTGGGTTAAGGTGGGGGGAGGGGAAATGAGAAAACTGGTGAAATCTACATTGATCTTTTGTGGTTGGGGGGGTCCCAAGGTAGAAGATGAGGCGTTCTTCCTCCTCATGTGGCTAGAGTTTGACAGGGGAGGAGACCCAGGATTTGCATGTCCTTGGCAGAGTGGAAAGGGGAGTGAAAGTGTTCGGCCACAGAATGGGAGGGTTGTTTAGTGCATGTGTCCCAGAGATGTTCTCTGAAACATTCCACAAATTGGCATCCTGTTTCCCCAGAGACAACATCGAGAGCAATGGACACAGAAGATGTCGTGTGTGCAATTATGGTAAATCTTTGTTGGATGTGGAAGGCTCCTTTGGGGCCTTGGACAGAGGTGAGGGGGGAGGTGTGGGTGTAGGTTTTAGTCTTCCTGTGGTGGTAGGGAATGATACCAGGAGTGGAGGGTGGGTTGGTGGGGTACTTGGCCCAAGCAAATGACCCACGGAGTGAATGGTCTCTCCAGAATGGAGGCGGAGTGGGGAAGGAAATATATCCCTGGTGATTGGGTCTTAAGGTAGAAATGGCAGAGGATGATGCAATATATCTGAAGGTTCTTGGGTTGGAAAGTGAGGGCCAGGAGGATTTTGTTCTTGTTGTAATTGGAGAAGTGGGGTTCAAGAGTAGAGGTGCGGTAAAAGGAGGAGATGCACTGGGGAACATTGTCGACCACAAGGGAGGGGAGATTGCAGTCTTTGAAGAAGGAGGCCATCTGGATGTTCTATGGTGGAACTGGTCCTCCTGGAAACAGATGGTGTGGAGGTGGAGGAATTGGGAATAAGGGATAGTGTTTTTACAGGAGGTAGGGTGGGACGAGGTATAGTCCAGATAGCTGTGGGGGTTGGTGGGTTTGAAGTAGATGTCAGTGTTGAGTCTGTCACTGGAAATGGTGATGAAGAGGTCCAGAAAGAGAGAGGGAGGTGTCCGAGATGATTCAGGTGAACTTGAGGTCTGGGTGGAAGATGTATGTGAAGTTGATGAACCTTTCAACCTCTTTGTGGGAACACAAGGGTGGCACCAATACAGTTATCGATATAGTGGAGGCGAAGGTAGGAATGGTGCCTGTGCAGCTGCGGAAGACAGACTGTTCCATATGTCCTATGAAGGGGCAGGCACAGCTGGGCCCCATGCAGGTGCCCATGGTTACCACTTTGGTCTGGAGGATGTGGGAGGATTCAAAGGAGATTTGGAGGATGTGGGAGGAACCCCAACCATCCAATCGCAACAAGGACAGAACCCCCCCCCCACCCCTGGCCCTCACTTTCTAACCCACCAACCTCTGGATACAGCACATCATTCTCCACCATTTCCGCTATCTACAAACAGGCGATATCTCCCATCACCGGAGATATATTTCCTTCCCCACTCCAATCTGCATTCCAGAGAGACCATTACCTCCGCGACTCCCTTGTTGGGTCCTCGCCCCTCTACAAACCATCTTTCACTCCGGCACCTTCCCCTGCCACCACAAGAAGTGCAAGACCTGCGCCCACACCTTTTCCCCTCACCTCCTTCCTAGGCCCCAAAGGTTTCTTCCACATCTGACAGAGATGTACGCCATCTACTGTGTCTGTTGCTCTCGATGTCGTCTCCTCCACCTTGGGGCAATAGGACGCCAACTTGCTGAAACGTTTCAGAGAACATCTCTGACACACATGCACTAAACAATCCCATTGTCTGTGGCCGAACACTTTAACTACCCCTCCCACTCCACTATGGACATGAAAGTCCTGGGCCTCTTCCACTGCCAAACTCAAGCCATCTGATGCCTGGAGGAAGAACGCCTCATCTTCCACCTTGGAACCCACCAACCACACGGGATCAATGTGGATTTCACCAGTTTTCCTATTTGCCCTCGCCCCACCTTATCCCAGATCCAACTGCCATCTTGAATGGTCCTACCTGTCCAACTTCCTTCCCCCCACCTATTCACTCCACCTTCCTCTCCAACCTATCACCTTCACCCCCACCTTCATTTACCTACAGCACTCTCAGCTACCTTCCCCCCCAGCCCCACCCCCTCCTAATTATCTCTCAGCCTCTTTGGGACGACCCCCTCATTCCTGATGAAGGGCTTATGCCCGAACCGTCGATTCTCCTGCTCCCCGAATGCTGCCTGACCTGCTGTGCTTTTCCAGCACCATACTTTGTGACTCTGATCTTCAGCATCTGCAATCCTCACTTTCTCCTACTAAAGCAGTTCGGCTCTGCACCGTAGGATATGAAGAAACAAACAAACACTGGAGTTTGATTCTATCCAGCAAACAAACGAAAGGCTTGCACTTACTTACACAAGATTATATGAACATATAATTGAGGCACCAGGAGGTTCTGATAACTGTACAGACCCTCATTTAACTTTGGCAGAAAGATCTTAGATGGTCTTTCCCACTGCTCCTTGATAGCAGCTGACCCAGGTATTCAGCTATCCCTCAGCATGTCATCCTGTACCTCGGAATGTGCCAGTCTGCAACACTCAGTCGAGGTCAACCTCTTGCTCGAGAAGACTAGTTAAATACCTATGGAGAAGTTCCTGAACAGAGCACTTCGACATCACTGAGTCATTGTCAATGAACAACTGCATTCCCAAAAGACATTTTAGATTAAGATTGAAGATGCCATTGAAGGGCTTAGTAAACAATCAATCAGCTATATATCAGTAAATTAAATAGTTGGTAAACAGCAAAGGAAGCAATCTTTGAATTTTACAAGAGACCCCAAGGGATCGTGGAAATTTTAAAATTTGCATATGATCTGTCATAAGCTTTTCCATTATGGTGACAATACTTGGGGTGGTATGGTGGCTCAGTGGTTAGCACTGCTGCTTCACTGTGTCAGGGCTCCAGGTTCAATTCCAGCCTCAGATGACTATGTGGAGTTTGCATGTTCACCCTGTGTCTACATGGGTTTCCTCTGGGTGCTCTAGTTTCCTCCCACATGCCAAGGGTGTGCAGCTTAGGTGAATAAGCCATGCTGAATTATTCATAATGTTCAGGGGTATGAAAGTTAGGTGCATTAGTTAGGGGTAAAATTAGGGTAGGGGAATGGATCTGGGTGGGTCAGTCTTTCAAGGGTCAGTGTGGACTTGTTGGGCCAAGAAGCCTGTTTCCACACTGTAGGGATTCTATGAATGTTATACTCCACATGACAAATTAACTGGTTTCCTTCTCTCAGCTCCATGTAATCCTGGAGAAAATTGTAAGTCTGCAACATTAATGTGGATGCTTTGAAGATAATGCAAGTTCACTCTTTGCAGAATACTTACAGTTTCGCTTTAAGATGGGTTTTAAAATTATGTGGGATTTGAGTCACCTGTTAAGTTGGTTTGTTAAAAATCACATGACACTCGATTATGGTCCAACAAGTTTATTTGGAAGTACTAGCTTTTGGAGTGCTGCTCTTCCATCATGTAACTAGTAGAGTAGGATCAGAGGACACATAATTTATAGCAACAGATCATTGTGTCATATACTGATGTGATATATTGAGCAAACCTAGGTTACTGTTAAGTTTATCATATTTTAAAATGGGGTTGCAGGTTTCGATTCATTAATATGTAAATCCCAGAACTTCTTCCAAGTCACATTCCTGAGATAACTTGAGGCTTTACAAAACATGTCACATCTCAGCTCAGACAATGCATTTAAAGTTGTGAGGTTAGAGGCTGTATGTATTCCAACCTTGAGTCAGACTGGTTCTATTTCCAAAGGAGAAATTTATTAAATGTCACATGGATTATAAATAATATTGATAGCCTACAGATTGGATGCTTTTTGAATAATTAGAATTTATCTGCAAATACAATTCTGCAAGTGATAGTTCACATCATAGATTTATATGTGTGCGTGCGTGCGTGAATGTGAGGGAGAGAGAGAGAGAGAGAGAGAGTGTGTGTGTGTGTGTGTGTGTGTGTGTGTGTGTGAGAGAGAGAGAAAGTGTGTGAGTGCTTATGTGTGTGTGTGCGCGCCTGCTAGGTAGAACGTGTGTGTGAGTGTGATGGAGTATCTGCCTGTGACAGGGTGTGCACATAGGTGTGAGTGTAGGGTGTGTGTGCCTGTATGTGTATGTGCCTGAGAGACTACAAACGACCCCACTACACTATACACTCTCACACAAGCACACATACACATGCACTCATGCAGACCCTCTCTCAAGCCCATGCTGCCTCTCTCTCAGGCACACACATAAAACGTACCCACACTCACATCCATGAGCACACCCTCTCACATGCAGATACTCCATCACACTCATGCATACACTGTATCAAGCACGCATACACTCACACTCACACACACACACACAAACACACCCACGTGGACACACGCGCACACACACTCACTCACACTCCCACACTCCCACACGCACACACTCCCACACTCACGCACACCCACACTCTCTCTCTCACTCTCTCACATGCAAGCATACAAACATACAAGTCTATACAGTGAATTTCATTTGCAGAATTGGATTTTGTTCAATATATTCTATTTTGTTCAAAAAGCAGATAATTTGTAGCCAGTCTTTTTTTTTATAGTTCGTGTGATATTTTATAAATTCGTTCTTTGGAAATAGAACCAGTCTGACTCAAGATTGGAATACATACAGACTCTAACCTCACACCTTTAATGCATTGTCAGAGGTGAGATATTACATTTTTTATAAAACCTTAAGTAATCTTGGGAATTTGACTAGAAGAAGTTCTGGAATTTACATATTAATGAACCTGCAACCCATTCTAAAAGATGAAAGTCTTAACAGCAATCTAGGTTTGTTCAATATATTGCATCAGTGTATGACACTGTGATCTTTTGCTATAAATTCTGCATCCTATGATCCTGTCCCACTAGCTACCAGACAAAGGAGCAGCGCTCTGAAAGTTTGTACTTCCAAATAAACCTGTAGGACTGTAACATGGTGTTGTGTGATTTTTAACTTTTCCCACTCCAGTCCAACACCATCGCCTCCACAATGTGATAGAGAGTTCTTCTCTTTTAAGTGTCAAAATTAAAGCAGGTCTTTGTGGCTGGTCACCTCTCCTTATTTTAATGAGAAAAAGAAATAACTGACATTCATACAGCGCATTATAGCACCTCATTTATAGCTAATGATTTCCTTTTTTGATAGAAATCTAATTAACTATTGCCTTGTTGCTATTACTAAGCCCTTAAAGATCACACAGCCAAATATAAGAATGTGAATAGCTAATTTTCATTTTTAATGATGTTGACTGAACTCAGGAAGGGTAATGATGTGGGTAGATATGTAATGAAGGCAGGTAAATAGAACTGCTCAGCAGATCAGTCATGATTTAATTGAGTGAGGGGGTTACTCTATGAGGAGAGGTTGAGCTGCCTGGGACCATACTTGCTATAATTTAGAAGAATGAGAGGGGGCCTTATAGAGACATATAAAATTATGAAAGATACAGGTAAGATAGGGGCAGGCAAGTTGTTTCTGCTGATGGGTGAGACTAGGACTGGGGGACATTGCCTAAAGATTAGGGGGAGTAGATTTAGGACAGAGATGAGGATGGACTGCTTTTCCCAGAGAGTAGTGGATCTATGGAATACCCTGCCCAAGGAAGCAGTAGAGACCGTTTCATTAAATGTATTCAAGACACAGTTGGATGGGTTTTTGCATGGTAGGGGAATGAAGGATTATGGGGATAATAGAGGTAGGAAGAGCTGAGATGGTGGATAAATCAGCCATGATCTTAATGAGTGGGGACCAGTCTTGATGGGCCAAATGGCCTACTCCTGCTTCTATTACAATGAAGCTATGAATGCATAGCAGGCTTGAAGAGCTCATGTCATTTAACGTTATGAAACTAATTTTGCTCTCTCCTTTTCCATAGATGGATATCATCCTCATTAAAACACTGTTATAAGGACATTCCAGACAAACACTGAGTCCTCCAGATTTAAAAAATATAGCTTTATGCCATTTTCTGATTGGTTTGAAAGAGGTCCTTGTGCAATTATTTCCTTGTAACACCCAGGACTATCACAATTTAAAATCTTCACTACTGACATTAACATGATGCATTCTTTTCAACCGTGAACTGAGCTGCCAAGAACAATGTGAAGCAACATTTGGAAGCATTGGAAATCTGGACTAAAACACAATGAAGATCATCTATTTCACCTTCTGCCATCCTGCTTGTCATCAAATATAACTGTAACAGTGTCGTTAATGAGAGTTGAAGGCAAATGCGAACAGTTCTGATTATCCACCACCTACCTGAATTCTCAGAGATGCAAGATTGCATGCCTCAACAAACAATTGGGATGAAGATGGTACTTGACCATCATCCAAAGATATAATGACCTCAATCACACATAGGACAAAGGACCAGTGTTATATAGCATACTGTTCAAATATGGTGATACTCAATGAGCAGTGAGGTCTGATCTTACTGAATTTGCAGCACCTTTTCTTCAAATTCATTTACAGAATGTGGGCATCACTGCCTAGGTCAGCATTTACTGCCCACCCCCAACTGCCTAATGGGCATTTAAGAATCCACCACAATGTCATGAGTTTGGAGTCACACAGAGGCCAAACCAGGTAACACTAACAGCTACCATCTTTGAAGGGCATGAGTGAAACAGATATTTATATTCCCAACAATGGTCATCATTAGATTCTTAATTCAAGATTCTCTTGAATCCAATCGAAATTCAAATTCAACCATTTACTACGGCAGGATTTGAATCCAGGCCCCCGGAATATTGTCTGGGTTTCTGGGTTAGTAGTCCCACAATAATAACACTAGGCCATCACTTTTCAATGGAGCAAGTGTGAGGCAGCCAACTAAGAGAAGTTTACCCGGAACACAATAGAACACATCTGGATAATGGTCATGTTCCAGAGGAACAACCAACATACTGACAGCACGTCTACTGAGCAAGAACACCAAAGGCCGAAATCCCCAAGATTGATATAAAAGGGTCTGGAAGAATTATCATGCTGCTAATGTGATACATAAACTCTTAGATTTCTATATTTGCATATTTTATAATCCATACAACTAATTTTTCTATTACAGAATGTCGTGTTTTTCCTCATAGAATAGAACAATCTAGCTCTCAATGCTGACAAAAGCAAGGAACTCATTATTGACTTTCTGCAGGATGTTATTTATGTCCCCCCCATACACATTAACAGCACAGAAGTGGAACGAGTGGAGAATGTCAAGCTCTTGGGAGAGGTCATCAACAACAAGCTTTCTTGGACTCTTCATGTGGATGCACTGGTTACAAGGCCCAACAAGATTTCTTCTTCCTCAGGCAGCTGAGAAAATTTGGCGTGATGGCTAACGCCCTTGCCAACCTTTCTACATGCACCATTGAGAGCATTCTGTCTGGATGTACCACTGCCTGGTATGGCAACAGTACCATTCATGATCAGAGATGGTGCACAGAGTGGTGAACTCAGCCCGGACAATCAAAACATCCAACCTCCCATTTATAGAATCCATCTGCTAGGACCGCTGTCAAGGAAAGGCTCCCATCATTCTCAAAGATCCATCCCACCCTGGCAATGTTTTTCTACAACCTTTACCATCAGGGAGAAGGTACAGAAACCTGTAAACATGCACCAGCCTGTTTCAAAACAGTTTCTACCCTACTGTTGTTAGAATGGAGTCACAAACTCTTAACGTTTGCCTGTACCTGTGTTTTAGTTTTTGCCGCTGTTTACCTATTATTTGCTTACCCATGCTATTTAACTATGTGATCTGCCCGTATTGCTCACAAGACAAAGCTTTTCACTGTGTCTCGGTACACGTGACAAAAAATTAAATTCAAATTCAAATTCAAATTCAAATTGAGAAAAGATATCTTTAGGAGCAAAGGGGATGCCATTTAATTGCCTTTGGAGAGATGTGCCTTTAAAATCACAACAGGCAAATGGTCTGACGTATGCAGGTATTCCCAGACTAGAGAAGGTGAAGTAGTTTGCCATGGTCTAACATCATCTTTTGAATTGACAGTATCAGGATTTACCTCACAAATCCCAAATCCAAGTAAACAGCATCAACATAAAAGTAGCTTCCGAGGGATTTATGAACCAAAGTGTGAAATATGCATTGCAAAATAAATGCAATGATTTGGTTTTAATACTAAACTAGAATCTGTTAACGGGAAATTTAAAAAATAATAATTGAAAAGAACAGGATTAGCCTTCTTCTGTAAACCTATAATTCCTTCAATATATTAATTGATTTAAATTATCCAGTTGAGATTTCCACTTTTAACTGAAGGCCCTTTGATAATCAACGCTAAGGAGACAGTCTACAACCACTACTGATTCTGCTCTATCCATTCATTCTAATGATGTTACACCAAACCAGCCTGAAGGTCACTTCTAAAAATCAAAAGAACTATGGAAATCAGAAACAAAAACAGACATTGCTGGAAAAGCTCAACAGGTCTGGAGTATCTGTGGAGGGAAATCAGAATTAACGTTTCAGAACCGGGTTAGCAGACCTGAAACATTAACTGATTTCTCTTTACAGATGCTGCCAGACCTGCTGATTTTTTTCAGCAACTTTTGTTGGGTTCCAAATGGGACAAGTTGGCATCAACCAGTTGCAAATCTCTGTTTCCTGATCAGTTATCATTTCAATGTCAAAAATAAATGCCTACACAACTGACTTATCTCCCATGGACTCCAAACTAGATTTAGACCTTTGTAATTTGGACCTGAGCAGGAAAACAGTAGCTCCAAAGCCTCTTCAACTTCCCCTTCCACTCATCCAAGGACATGCAAATCCTGGACCTACTCCATGCCAGATCAAAGCCATCTGTCTACTGGAGAAAGAATACTTCATTTTCCGCCTCAGGACCCTACAACCGCACAGCATCAAAATTGACTTCACCAGTTTCAAAATCGCCCCCACCCTCCACCTCATCCCAGATCCAACCTTCCAACTCGGTTTTACCCTCTTGAACTGTCCTATCTGTCCATCTTCCTTCCCACTCATCCACTCCACCCTCCCCACCGATCTATCAAAAATACTCCCTACTTGCATCCACCTATCGCCTTCACACCTAACCTCCCCCAAGCCCCACGCCACCTCACTCCTACTTATCTCTCAGCTCCCTTCCCCCTCCACTTTCCTGATGAAGGGCCGATGCCTGAAATATCAACTCTCCTGCTCCTCGGATGTTGTCTGACCTGCTGTGAATTTTCCAGCACAACATTGTTTGACAATGAAACACGTGGACAGTCAATCAGAACTACAGATTATGATCTTCTCAAAGGTTTATTTACCGTTTTGCCTGGTAAGATATTTGCACTTGATTGGGCAATTTAAAATAGATGTACTTTACTGGGCTTATAGACCTGCGTGAGTAGTTTTGAAATCACACTTTAGAAATTTAGCTGCTGTAAACTGACCAGCAGTTCCTGAATTTAGTAAAATGGTGGATGCCATACTGAAGTGTTTGAAACATTGTGTAAGTCACTCACCTTTAAGGAAAATGCACACAATGCGGTAAAAGTCAAGTCCAAATTCACATTCAATTGTAGCAACTGATTTACACAAAATTAAACATAAATACTGCCTGAATGTAGAATATAATATAACATTACTTAAGAAGAGACAGGGTGAACAATATGTGACCAGCTGCCACTGTCAATTTCACATGCAGTATTTAATGTGAGGCAATATCTCTGTGACAGTCATTTCTGTAACAGTTTTGCTTGCTAAGCAATCCTATAATAGATCTGAAATAAAGAGAACCGACAACTATTTCCATCTTGGTATCAGATTGGCGAATTTGACTTGGTAAAAAACAGACGACACAATGACAAAAGTAATTTAAATTTACGTAACATATTTCATGCAATGTATACTCCCGAGCACTTCAGGGAATAGGAAATGAGCTCTAACCAGGAGCCAGATAAAGGGATTTTCAGTCAGATGACCAAAAATCTGTTCAAAAAGTTATACTTTAAAGAGTCCTAAAAAGAGCCACTAAGCGACACAGGAATATAAGGAGAAAATTCCAGACCCTGGGGCTCACGAAGCTGTAGGCATAGTGAACAATAGTGGAGTGCTTAAACTCAAGGATGTTAAGAGGTTAGAAGCAGCACAGTTATTTTAGAAGATTAGAGTCATAGAGGTGTACAGCACCTTCGGCACAACTCGTCCATGCTGACCAGATATCCTAAATTAATCCAGTCCCACTAGCCAGTATTTGGCCCATATCCCTCTAAGCCTTTCCTATTCATATACCCATGCCTTTTAAATGTTCTAATTGTACCAGCCTCATTCCATACATGCTTGTGTGTAAAAGTCGCCTTTAAGTCTCTTTTAAATCTTTCCCCTCTCACCCTAAAGCTATGCCCTCTAGTTCTGGACTCCCTCACCCCAGGGAAAAGATCTTGGCTGTTCACCCTAGCCATGCCCCTCATGATTTTATAAACCTCTATAAGGTCACTACTCAGCCTCCGATGCCCCAGGAAAAACAGCCCCAGCCTATTTAGCCTCTCCCGACAGCTCAAATCCTTCAATCCTGGCAACATCCATGTAAATCATTTCTGAACCCTTCAAGTGACACAACATTCTACTGATAGGAGGGAGACCGGAACTGCACACAATTCGTTATTTGAAAAGTGGCCTAACCAATGTCCTGTACAGCCACAACATGACCTCCTAACTCCTAAACTCAATGTTTTGACCAAGTGCTCTGATTTGCCTTTCCAATATGCAGCACCTCACATTTATCTAAATGAAACTCCAACTGCCACCATTTGTCCCATTGGCCCATGAGATCAAGATCCTGCTGTATTCTGAGGAAACCTTCTTCGTTGTCCATCTCACCTCCAATTTTGGTGTCATCTGCAAACTTACTAACTATACCTCCTATGTTAACATCAGAGAAGGTCACAGAGAAAGTAATGGAAATGCCATTGTTAGATTCGAAAACAAGGATGGGCATTTTAGAATCAAGACATGGCAGGAGAATTTTGAATAAATTCAAATTTACAGAGGAAAGCAATTCCGGCCAGGCATATATTGGAATGATCAAGTCTCATACTAATGTTTCCAAGATGGCAACGGAGTATGTGAGCTGAGCCAGGGGCTTGTCCAATCCCATCACCTTTCTATCTCTTCCTTTTTTTATATATTTTCTCTTCATCCCTTTTTCTTTTCCTTGTTTTCATTTCTATTTTAAGTCTTGAGAGTGGTGGGTGAAGGAGGACACCTCTGTTACAGTAGAGCAAACCAGAACAAGCCAGAAACAGTTATACCCCAGCCTGAGGCCTCCTGGTGAGCCAGGACCAGGTCCTGGGCTGACTTCCCTGGGTTGGACCTGAACTAGTCTGAGGCTCCAGGTCCACGGCTAGGCCTGGGGGTGCCTGAAGGATGAGAGGTGGCAGTCTTCGTCCAGCAAGACAGTCTCGTCCCAACATAGAGGTCTGATTCCTATGTGGAGGTCTTCTTCGACTTTGGTTTCGAGGTATTCCAACAGCCTGGCAGGCGGTCCCATTCTGAAATGGCACCTGTATTCAGTGTAGTCCATCATTCCTTAATCTGCTTTTCCTAGGAGCCAAGAACTGAATTGTGATGAGTTTTGTCTTAATTTAAATTTTGTCTTACTATTATGTATGACTCCTGTCAATGATGTAAGCCTCATGCTGGGGCAACTTATAAAACTCTCAAGTTGCAATAAATTTATATTCCATGCTATTCTTCTATAATGAAGGCATACTGGGAGTTTTCATCAGCAGACATGATAAGGCAGGGAGAAGTTGGTGCTGTGAGGGGACTGGAGAGAGACTGGCTTTCTGATGGTGAATATGAGATCGGAAGCTCATCTGGAGATTAAATGCAACACCAAGTTTGTAAGCAGTTTGCTAAAATCCAATCTCAGATTCATGCAAGGGATGGGGGTTTTGGCTGGAATGGCTGTTCAGGATTAATGTTACTTCAAAATGTTTTCATCAGCGTTATCTTCACACTGCTCCTTAGACAATTCCAGGCAGTACAATCGGGATCTGTACAGCATTTGTCAAGGATTTTTGCACATGTCCTGAACTTCTGCAGTTTGCACACAGAGCTGATGCCAAATGGAGAACTGAAATTTCATTCAGTCCCTGATGTGCATTCACTGCATTGCCTTGCTCAAAAACAGCCCTCTCTGTTGGTTCATTATTTAATCTTCTATGCATTATTTTAGATGTGCTAATATCTGATCAAATCACTTGGTGCCCTGCCAGTAATACACACCACATTCAACTTGGCAACAGGAGCATAGTGTAAAATATAAATGTTTGGTAGACTCAAGTTGTTTCCCCCAAACATGAATGTATGCTATTTCATCATCGCTGTATCATTAATAGTGTTTAATGTATTTGTGGCTAAAAAAAACGTGTAGCTAGTTTCCCTGGCAAGACAAAATGAAAACTCAGAAAATAATTCTCCTTGGATACAGCTTGCGAAAAGCACATGATATTTTCGAAGTGGAGCAGTGTTTGTTATTGACATGATGTAAGTCTCTTGCCTGATCCAGCATATTCTAGTAAAGGCCAACTCATTTAGATTGGGAAAAATATCAGTCAACATCAAACTTGTAGCTATGCCCATTGTTGTGCCCACTGGTTTGTTATGGGTTTTGTATCTCGGGAGTTCTGCAGAGAAGACAGCTCTGAGTCAGCACCCAGGCCCAAACAATCTAGCACAGTCAGCATTGATCAGTTACCAGACATGCACAACCAGCTGCAGGGGTCTTCTGGTGCAATGCAGTAACTCTGAAAATTTGGTGTAAGAGGAGGTAAGATTAATGTTTTACTTTAAGTTACTTTTTTAATTTGAAACATTCATGGGCTTGAGGTGGGGGCAATAGAACAGAGGGACCTAAGGATTCAGGTACATAATTCTTTGAAGTTTGCATCAAGCTTGCTTACATAGGATGGTTAAAAATACATTTAGCATGCTTGCCTGCATTGCTCTGTCCTTTGTGTATAGGAATTGGGAAGTCATGTTGGAGATGTACAGGACATTAGTGAAGCCTATTCTGGAGTACTGTGTTCAGGTCAGAGGATTCACAAGAAATTTACCAGAAGGTGGCTCATGTGTGGAATGAACTTCCTGAGGATGTGATGGATACAGATACAGTCACAACAGTTAAAAGAAGCATATGTAAGTACATGAATAGGCAAGGTTTGGAGGTGTATGGGCTAGGAGCAGGGACGAGTTTAGTTTGAGATTGTGTTTGGCATGGACTGGTTTCTGCACTGTATGGCTCTATGAGTCTAAGTCTAGATTAGAGTGGTGCTGGAAAAACACAGCAGGTCAGGCGACATCCAAGGAGTAGGAAAATTGATGTTTTGGATTTTTCTGCTCCTTGGATGCTGCCTGACATGCTGTGCTTTTCAATCTAATCTGGACTCTGATCTCCAGCATCTGCAGTCCTCACTTATGCCTATGACTCTAAGGTGTCTGCTGAAGAGCAACTAAGATCAGGCAATTAAATAACTGTCTTAAGTGTGCTCTTATAAATAAAAAAATAAAAAGTAAGAGAGCAATCTGAGTCTCATTTATAAGAGAATTGAAGTGCTTTGTCACAGAGTGTTCCAGTGTAGACTGATAACACTGCAAGTTTGGTAAAATCAAAATTCAATGAGAACTGTACTATCGGCAAAGACCTTTTCTCTGGAATTATGCAGATCCCTGGATCCAAATGATGACCTGGAACAAGTCTCATAATTGAGAGCCCCCTACCCACAAAGTGAAGAAAGCAAGGTGTGAATCTTGATGGTTCTTCCAGGATCAGTTGAATGGGGAGCACAGCCTTACTGGAGATCCAGGCAAAGATTCAGCAATGATTAGTCAAGATAAGAATAGACCATCTCTGCAAAGAGCTGTGGAAGTGAGGTCAGGGCTCAGTGAATGTCTTCCCTTTCACTGCTTTGTTCCTGATTGGAATTAACCATTACCCTGGCATAATGGCAGGCTTGTCTAACCACCTCTCATTTGAGAAATCTATCGCTGAGTTTCAATGGAGATTTTACTTTGGGTAAAAAGTAACCTCGAACCTGCTCTTATTGGCAGTGGAAACAGTTCAGCAACCTTACTGCCTGAATTGACTGCCCACTGTTTTCGATTCAAGATGGAGGAAGGTCATCTGACACCGCCATCTCAATCAGGGAAGGCGAACGTTAATAGATAGGAAGGAGGTCATGAATGCCTCAAAATTGTTGCTCTCTCAGGCAGTTAACTACACTCAAAATTAAAAGGGGCTGTGGGCACAGGCTTTCAGGCTGCCCCTCCTCCACCCCACCCCACACCGTTTTGGCTAACAACTTCCTTGCTGCTGTCAAATGCCAGTGACACACGAATTGGTTTTCAATAGGACCTTTAAGAAGGTATATCAGTCCTTACAGCTCAGAACCTGGAAACATCCCGACAGCTGGGCTCCATTAGGGAGCTGTCCTTTGTTTTCCTGGACCACCTAGGCAGTACATTGTGGAAAGGGAAAGGCTGCACACAAACTGAAACAAAATCAGACCTAGACCCACGGTGAAGATCACTGAAAATGACAACTAAGATAGAATAGCCTCACAGCGCCTGTAGACCCGGGTTCAATTCCCGACTCAGGCGACTGACTGTGTGGAGTTTACACGTTCTCCCCGTGTCTGCGTGGGTTTCCTCCGGGTGCTCCGGTTTCCTCCTACAGTCACAAAGATGTGCGGGTCAGGTGAATTGGCCATGCTAAATTGCCCATAGTGTTAGGTAAGGGGTAATGTAGGGGTATGGGTGGGTTGCGCTTCGGCGGGTCGGTGTGGACTTGTTGGGCCGAAGGGCCTGTTTCCACACTGTAAGTCTAATCTAATCTAATAGTCAATCGGCCACAGTGACCCGAGTATTACCAAAAATTGAAAGTACTTACAGAGATGGGGAGGAACTGAGCACTCAGAAAATCTACCAAGGGCAAGCATGCTGAGAAATGACATGGGAGTGTGCACTTCAAGGGAGCCAAATGGTGAAAATTGGACCCTGTCAGTTTTAAAGACAGTTGAGCGTCCAAAGAGAGTGGCCACACAGCACAGTCAAGCCCTGGACAATGAAATAAGAAGTTTGACAGCTGTATTCCAGAAATAGATGGACAGGAAAGCTTGAGAGGGGTTTGGGGCAAATGCAGGCACATGCGGTTAGTTCAGTTTCGGAAACCTGGTCGGTAAGGATGAGTTGGGTTGAAGCAATTGTTTCTGTGCGGACTTTATAAATTCTCTCCATAAAACCAGACACCACACTTCCATAATTGAGACAATAAAGCGAAATATTGATGTTAGAAAATGTCTCTCTTGCTGTGAAAGTTTCGGATCTCCAGGATTATGATGAACTATTAACTGAGGAGAACTTTCATCCCAATGAAGGCGTGATTATTAAACAATAAAAATAAAGCTGGAAAAAAGTTGGAAGTGTTCCTTTAAATTCAAAGAAGATTTCCTAGAAGAATTGAGACCATGTTAAGAATGGAGATCACCAGCAGCATGAAGAATACCTTTTTGGCGAGATGCTTAGAAGCACATAAGAAGTAATTAGGTAACCATCATAGAACTGGAGTCTGAATCTGTAAGAGTACAGCACCATTTCTTTCCTTACAAATGCATCTTTTGTTAAATAAAAGCTTCTTTAATGTTTGAGTGTAACCCCCAAGTTTCCACAAATAGTTGCATTTTTGTGAGTGTAAATGCTCTCTGCTTAGCTCGATCTAGACTTTTGGCCAGCATTATTTGACCCTGTCTTGAGGAGGAATTTTCATTCTGATACAAAGCTTTGCAAAGATAGTATCCATTAATATTTTAGCTGATTTCACTCATATTGCCTGCTTGACAAATCAGATTCTTACACCTATTAATGATCACATACTGGAACATCTATAAATCAAGATATCATGACTGAAATAGTTTTCATACGGGAATAACAGTAATTTGAACAACAGACAAGACAAAATACTTTGACTGAAAGGGATTTAAAACTGAATGCATTTAAGACCTGAAGAGATAGAGGGAAGTTATTTCTGGTAATTAATATGAAGACCAGCTTCATGTCTGAAGAATGGCTCAGTTACTTTTACTTTGTTTAAATTTCTTATGTATTCAGTTGGTTTCTAGTATGTAGAGTGACAGGTATGTTTACAGTGTGATTAGAGGTGGACAACTCTCCTTTGTATTGAGGACAGGATTTTATTGGATGCAAGTATGCAAGATTGGAGCATGAGGTATGTGTAAAATCAAAATGAGTCACGGTAGTTTGGCTTCTTGACCAATCCCATCCCTGGGGAATTAATTTAGGGTGGGACTTCAATCAGGGACACCTTACCTGTCCTGATTTGTCTTTTTAAAATGAAGCACCTCACATTCATCTAAATTAAACCCCATCTGCCACTCCTCGGCCCATTGGCTCATCTGACCAAGGTCCTGCTTGGAGTAGTTTGTTTTTTAAGTATTGAAGCTGATTCCTTAGAGCAGTAATTACTGTTTTATAAGCTGCTGTATTGTTTTGGAACTTTGGACAAGAAAGATCAGAAACAACGTTAGGGTTAAACAGGAGGGAGAACAGGTACCAGGTGGGAGCGAAAATAAAAGGAGCAATGAACTTCCATCGCTGGCTGCACGTGCTGTTTTGTTTCAAGTATCTCTGGACATTCATTTCTAGTATCTCTAGATATCAGAGTTCTGTCTAAGGAAAATAAACAAACAGTGAAATTCACAGCTGACCTTGGAGAAACCTCAGTGCCGGGAAGCTCCTCACAGCAGGGAACAGATGAATGGGCAATTTTAAGTCTAACCATACCTTCGCAAAGATTTCCCCTTCACTATCCAGCACTGGAGATTTTAAAATCAAATTCTTTCCTACCTTTTGTAAGTTTCCTGCTAATGACCACTTGCTCCTGAAGCTATTGTGGGGATTATAACTCTCTGAGTCAGACTTCCCTTGTGAAGAGAAGTGCGAATCCGGTGATTGACTCTTCATTAGCTGCCTTGCCCATGGAATTAAGGGGGCAGTTTGCCCGTGCTTGCCAGAGACACACAATATCTCCAAAATTTGGGTCATCTGCTCAATGGGCAAAAGTCAGCCCCAAGAGCCCAAAATAGGATGCAATGCCATTGGACCAGGGATTGGGTCATAGACTCATCATTAAATTCCTGTTAACACCAACATCAGTGCTGAGTAATCAAATCACTGGGTGCATATCATATTTTGCGATAATTAGAAAATTCTGCACACGTCAAACAGTCTCCACTTGAAACATTTGTGAATTAAGTCACAGAGTCACAGAGATGTACGGCATGGAAACAGACCCTTCGGTCCAACCCGTCCATGCCGACCAGATATCCCAACCCAATTACTCCCACCTGCCAGCACGTGGCCCATATCCCTCCAAACTCCTCCTATTCATATACCCATCCAGATGCCTTTTAAATGTTGCAATTATTCTTGTCTCCACCACTTCCTCTGGCAGCTAATTCCATATGCGTACCACCCTCTGAGTGAAAAAATGTCATTTAAGTGCCTTTTATATCTTTCCCCTCTCACCATAAACCTATGCTCTCTAGTTCTGAACTCTCTGACCCCAGGGAAGAGACTTTGTCTATTTATCCTATTCATACCCCTCATGATTTTGTAAAGGTCACCCCTCAGCCTCCGACGCTCCAGGGAAAACAGCCCTAGCCTATTCAGCCTCTCCCTTTAGCTCAAATCCTCCAATCCTGGCAACATCCTTGTAAATCTTTTCTGAACCCTTTCAAGTTTCACAGCATCTTTCGATAGGAAGGAGGCTAGAATTGCACCCAGTATTCCAATGGTGGCCTAACCATTGTCCTAAACAGCCGAGGAGACAGAGAGAGAGAGATGAGGCTTCGGAGGTGGTTGAGAAGATGGGGGCTTCACATTGCTGGAAACAAGCTGCATTGCACACCAGCTGCCCAGCCAATCGTGCCTTACTCAATGAGTCAGGCAGCGGCTGTGGACTGAAACAATATTAATGGGCTGAATTATGGACTTTCCATGCTGGTGCGACTGAAGGTGAAGGAATTAACTTAACCTATTTGTCACTTTCCTACCTGTGCTCACCCTGCTGACATTTTACCGCACCAACAGCCTGGCTACAAGTGAGGCCCGGTCATGAATTCCAAATTAATCACAATGAAGAGGCTATTCAGCCCATAAGGTTTTCACCAACCCACCAAACAGCATCCCACCCAGACCTAGCCCCCCACCTTAACTCCATAACCTGCTCGCCTCCCCACCACCAACACCCCCACCCCCACCCCCCTCTTCCCCCACCATTTACCATGGCTCATCTACTTAGCCAGTGGACACTGTGGGGAAATTTAGTATGACCAATCCAACTAACCCTCACATGTTTGGATTGAATTAAAGGCCTTAAAGCACCAACATTGGGATTTTGTTAGGAGCAAGACAGGTCCAAGATGCATGGCCAGAACAGCAGGTCTCCCTGCATGGACTGCTGCCTGGGATAGATAGGGACTCTCCATTAGACAGCCGCTAATGAATGGTCGGCATCAATCCTCAATTTTAACTCTGTTGCTTTCCATGAATACTGCTTGACCTTCTGATTATTTCCAGCATTTCCTGTTTTTAATTTAAGATTTCCTGCACCTGCAGCATTTCTCTCATGTAACGAACCTGGTCTTGAGTGAGCTGTATTTAAGATTGTGGCAGTGTTGCTATCTTTATTTACTGGTGGATTAATTGACTTGCTAAATATAGACAGACAATAAAATCCCAACAGTTGCTTGAGATAACACTGGAAAATGTTTGAAATATTTACTTTCACATCTAAGATTTGCAATATTCATGTTAATTTGTTGAACATGAAATAAAATAAATTCAATATGTTGAATGCCACTTCTCTTAACAATTTTTATAGATGCACCACAGAACGCATTCCATCCTGAGGCATCACAGCTCTGCACAGCACTGCTCTGCCCAGGACTGTAAGAAACCAAAGAGTTGTAAACGCAGTCCAGTCCATCACACAAGCCAACCGTTCATCCACCGACTCCATCCACACCTCTCACTGCCTCAGGAAGGCAGTCAATATGATCAAAGACCTCTCCGACCCTTGTTATAATCAAAGACTCCTCCCACTCGGGTTATATTCAAAGACCCCTCCCACCCTGTGTGCATGGAATAAGCTGCCAGAGGGAGTGGTGGAGGCTGGTACAATTACAACATTTAAAAGGCATCTGGATGGATATATGAATAGGAAGGGTTTAGAGGGATAGGGGCCAAGTGCTGGTAAATGGGACTAGATTAGGTTAGGGTATCTGGTTGGCATGGACGGGTTGGATGGAAGGATCTGTTTCTGCGCTGTACATCTTTATGCCTCTATGACTTTAAGAGAAAATGTTCTCCAAAAGTGCTAATTACATGATTGATAACATTGTGGCTTAGGACTGAGGGAACAACTCTTACATAAAGCAAGCTTTCTGGTTTTCAATCATTCATTGTTTTCTTTTTCTTACCCAGTGTAAAGTCATAGAGTCACACAGCATGGAAACAGACCCTTCTGTCCAACTAGTCAATGTCAACC